>NW_022103961.1:63030-68832 GCF_000313985.2 Echinops telfairi | reverse complement strand
TTACTGTGTACCCTATAGTGTCACCCCTCCCTGTGACGTATGTCTCCACCCGTAATTAGTGGGCTGGCATGCCCCCAAAAGGTATGTGGGCATGAGTCAGCAATATAGACCTCTCGGACTCTGACCTCCCTGATTTCTGACTCTATCTCCCAGCCTCTCCTCTCCAGTCCTCTCTCCCTTGTTCCCTTGTCCTCCTTCCCTTCCCCCTCTCTCTCCACGTGGAACACCAAGCTGGGATGAGGTGAGCAATGCTACCATGTAATGTGCCTGACTGCGTTATTGTAATATCTCTCCTGCTCTCGATGACTTTAATATAATACTTATATATCTCAACCATACCATTGTGCATTACTGAACCCGTGGGTAGTATTAGTAGCAGTGGGTGGGGGCTGGCATCCCACTCCCGTGCGCACCACTTTTCATTTAATACTACACTGGCTGTAGATACGTACAGAACCACCAGTATTGTAGGAGGGTTCCTATCTCACCACAGCCCCTCCCACACTGGTTGCTTTCTGGAAATCAGAAAAAGGAAACAACCACTGCTACACAGCAGATTAAAATAACTGCAAGAAATTACTTTCATCAACTATAAAAATAAAATGGATAAAAGGAATCTTTGCAGAGCAAAAATGCATTATAAAATGTTACCCCAATATACAGAGGAAATCGAAGCAGTTTGTTTCTCTAGAAGAAAATGAGACGATGTTATAGACCTTCCTTGCCTATGTCTCATAAAAGGGATGAGGCAAAGATTGATTGACAGGTCCGTTCTAACCCACCAAAGAAATGAAAGCATTGATGTTTCCAAGGTTCCAGAGAACAGAAAGAATGAAAAAGCTCCCAAAAATGGTTTCTGACAAAGAAAATATAACACTGAAAACTCCAAGATAGGAACCAAGTGAATGTATAGACCATTGTATATCATACCTGCACATCCATAGGAAACGGTTGCTCTAACAAGTGGCAAAAGGATGGAGGGATGGAAGGATGACCACCACTACTGAGGGGTCAGCATCAGGCTCATGCTGATGATGATTCGATCTCTGTTTCTCCAGAAGTTACCTGAGATCAGAAGCCACCACGACACCATCCTTTTCACACGTGCAGAAATTCATGCTGCAAACATTTCTGAAAGCCAAACCAAAGAAACAAAGGTTACAGAGAAAACCAGCAAATTATAGTTGAAGCAGCAATCATTGAAGTAGTTGCTGGCTTCTTCTGACGTGTGGATGCACTGCACATCCACACAATGACCCAGGAACTCACTTTTAACCAACATGTCAGGTCTTGCAGGTGATATTTTGGATATTCACTTGTCACTTCATGCCAAAGTTTTACAGCCCCCTCTTTCCTAAGAGTCACAACATTGTCTGTACTCATGGATACAGCATTTCTGTTCTCAGTGCGTTTAGACCTAATCACACTCGAGACGCAAGTTAGAAACCTTATCTCAATGAGTTGGTCTCTCTCAAATGATTCTTATGACCAAATGTATTCAGCTGGCTCCTCTAGACAAGAAGGACCCGTGCGTGTCTTGACAATGTAAGTCCACAGACAGAGAATGAATGATATCAAGAACAGGTTCACCCGGTTGCTGAAGTGGATACCTTCAGCGTGGCTCAAGTCTGGTGGTCAATGTAAGCTACTGGTCTATCCTGACACCTGAAGCTGCAGGGACTGACACGGAGAAACAGGAAGATGAAGCAAGTAGACCACAGGCTGGTGGATACCTAGCAGAATGAAGCATAGATCAGCCCAAAGAACCCAAGGTCAGCACTCCTGGGATGGCCCCTGAGATCTGCAGGCAATAGAACAGGAGGTGGACTAACCAGAGGCAAGATCCAAATCTAGCAGTAGAGGTCTGCCAGTTTCCACACACTGTCAACTTATACTAAGTCTCAGAGAAGAAACAAATCGACACAAGCCATAGCCCTGGCTTTGCGGAGAGCAGAACTACATGGTGCGCCAGTACCTCCATGGACCATTCTCATCACGGGAAAAACACTTGTCCCTGCATAGAATGGGAGCAAAATGTGCAGCAGGACTCAAGGTGAGAAGCAGCCCTGGCCTGCAAACACGCTCCCTCTGGTGGAAGTCACACACCTTCAGCCTGGTGGGGATGCAGGAGTCAGCATTGCTATGGAGCCTGTGGCTGGAAGTCCCTTGGTGCATGGTCTTGGTCCGCGCGTACCTTCACAGGGAGCATCCTTCTCAGCATGCTGCCTGTTCTCCAGAGCGCGCCTGGTCCTGGAGGCACCAGCAGCCTCCAGCCGTGGGGCCACAGTAGGCCGTGCATGCGCTCAGTAACGTTTCTTGCGCGAGCATGTTCAAGGAACACTCATTGAAATGATGCCTTACGGCCAAAGGCCAAACTGTGCGTGCTGCACTTCAGCCAGACCTGGCAGCTAGAGGTGTACGCTCTGGTTTTGACCTTCGGCTAAACTCCAAACAAGGCTATTGAGTGCCATTCCCCTCCTCAAGGCCGAGCTCTTCATCCCTTTTTTTCTGACGCCTCCTTTTTTTTTTTTCTCCTCTCTTTTTGACACCTGCCGTCGTGACCATCTGTTCTGATGGGCAGCTGCCTGCGCCGTCTAAGCGCCTGGGCTCAGCACCCAGACCGAGGTGCCCAGGTCCCTCCAAGCGGCGCCAGGAGCCTGCAGGTGGCACACAGAATTGGCCTCTGGGTCTGGGATGGCCGAGGTCCCCCAGTTGTGGCTTCCCGTGGACAGGATCACAGGCCATCCTTCATGCCAGCACGGCATCTTCTTAGGCGCTGTATCCCAGGCTGCTGGAGGCGAAGGCCACCGATCGTGCAGACCCTGTGGTCCTTCTTGGGGGCATACACCTATGCGGGCAGTCTTCACCCTTGGAGGAATCGCCGGCGGGTGGTCTCCCACCGCAACCTTTCCCGCAGATCCATCAGTGCCGTGAGTCAATGGATTCGATCTTGGGTCCCTGAGCAGGCTGTCACGTCTGTGCCGCCAGCAAACCCCGGGACGGTCCAAGGTCCTAGCGCAGAGCACGTCCAGAGAAACAGCGGATTGGGGAGGTCCAGACAGCAGAGAGACCTCACCATCCCAGAGTGGCCAGCTGCTCTGACCAGGGGCCCCGATGGCACTAGGAGGATGTGTTCAGTCCGTCAGCCCTGGCATGGCCCGGGTGGGGACCCTTCCTCTTGCCCCAGGCCTGAGTGCAGGAAAAGACACCTCCATCCCAGGAACTCAGGAAAAGATGCCATTCAAAGAAGTCACACCCCCTTCCTGAGTTCCTGCTCGACAAGAAATCCCATCAGCAGCTCCTACAGCTCCTCCCGAGGCTTCCCACCCCTCAAGAGACGGAGGGTTCCTGCCACACCTCATTCCCTGGTGTTGCCACCAAGGTCCGTGAAAAAAACTCAACAGGAGGCCCAGGAATCCGTCCTATCAGTTTCAGCTGTGGCTCAGGGGAAAGGCTCATCTGAACCATCTTCCGCCCTGACCTCCAGGCAGACACACACCTCAAGGGGCTGCTCACCCTCTTCCCAAACATCCAGGCCCAAGAAACGCAGGTTTCCCCTTCTGAGAGCAAGGACAGGGGCCCCTCTGGTGCTGCCTAAAGCTCCGGAGCCAGGCTATCCGGTGTCTTTGGAACACCTGGACGAGGACAAGAGGGCTGCACTCCAGCGCGTCGACCACCACGCTCTGGAGGGTCACAGAGGCACCGAGTCAGACTGCAGTGCCCTGCCACCTTCAGGCACCGCCCTACTGCCTGATAATCAGACTGCTCACCCAGCACCAGCCCTGGCAGCCACCCACCCAAGTCAGCAACAGGCGACTAGCAAGATGCAGGGATCCCAAGGCCCCCTGGCCAACTTGAAGCCTTCTGGAATGGCCTCCTCCAGCAATCCCCTCTCCTCATGGACACCGCCCTCAGTCACTCGTTCATACATGCTGCCCTCCGCCCCTTTTATCCTGGTGGTTCCTGCAGAAATCCCACTGCCACCCTGGTTCATGGCTGCCGGGTCTGCGGGGCCTCCATTCTCTAACACACCTGCTCCCACTGCACCAAGTGTGAGAATGCCCATTGAAACCGCGCTTGATAACCTGCCTGGTCCTGCAGCACTCTTCTCCACTGCTGCCCACCATTGCTGGACAGAACTGCACAAAGCAGTGCCTGGGAATTCCGCTGGGTCCTCCTCAGGTCTCCCTTCTTTCAGCAGGATGCTAAGCTCCCCTGTGCCCCTGGCCCTGAAAATGGCTGCTGCTTCCCGCAGGCCTAATTCCACCAGCACATCTGCAGCCTTGCTGCCCCAGCCTGCTGCTGGCAGTGAGGTGACCCCAATAGAGAGCAGTCCATCGCCCCAACCAGTTGCTTTTTCCAACACAAGGTCCTCCACCAGCACCTCTTCTGGCTTACTCCCACAGCCTGCTGCTGGCAGTGAGGTGACCCCTATGGAAACTGGTCCATCTCCCCAACCGGCTTCTTCCACGGCTAGGTCCTCTGCCAGCACACCACGAGGCTTGCTCCCACAGCCTGCAGGTCACAGGAAAATTACACCCAGGGAAACTGGTCCATCCCCCCAACCGGCTGCTTCTTCCAAGGCTAGGTCCTCCGCGAGCCCATCAGCAGGCCTACTCCCACAGCCTGCAGGACACAGGAAAATCACCCTCATGGAAACTGGTCCATCCCCCACAACGGGCTGCTGCTTCCAGGGCTAGGTCCTCCACCAGCACATCTGTAGGCTTGCCTCCACAGCCTGCTGCTGGCCGTGAGGTCACCCCTGTGGACACTGGTCCATCCCCTCAGGAGGATGCTCATTCGGGGGCCGTGGCGACAGACACATCTTCACCCCAGCATCCTGCTGCACACAGGGATGTCACAGCAAGTGGTCCATCCCAGGCCCCCCAGTGGCTCCTTCTGAAAACAATGTCGAGAAGCAGATGGCCCTGAGTGTTCACTCAGACATCTTGCACACCCGTCATTGGCAGCATTATCCCTGCCACACAAGCCACCAGCCAGCCTGTTCTGGGCTTCTGCAGCTCAAACAGCACATCAAACTTAGCTGTTCAAACTGGAGCCACTAGCAGGCTAACATCCTCAGCCTCCCATGGGCCTGTCGCAAGAAGCTCCAAAAGTTCATGCCAGACACAGCTTCGGACCCAGGCTCAAGCTCCACTAGGGTTGTTAAGCCATTGGGCCCCAATCCATGCCTTTTATCGGCCCTTAAGAGCTCAGGAAAAAGACAGTCAGTCTGTTTCAGAGCTCTGTTCCCTCTTTGGAGCAATGAGCCTGAGGGCGCACACAAAGAGGCCCCTTCAAAAACGCAGCAGAACAGGCTTGGGAATGAGCACCAGGGCAACTGGTACACAGAGCGACTCAACAACGAAGGTGGGATCCAGCCCACACGAGCCAAGCCCTGCGCTTGCAGGCTATTCTGGACCCACCCCGAAACATCAGATCCCTGGAGGCACAGCTACCTCCAACAGACAGCAGGTTCCTGGGAGGTGACGCAAGCAGGTGGAGGGCTAGCTACCAGTGACAGCCAGACTTCTGGTTCCAGCACAAACCCTGTTAGGGTTCCAAATAATGGGCCTCCTTGCAAGGCCAAAGCAAAGAACCAAGAATCGCTTGTCTACCCCTAATGCCCTTTGCCTTCTAGGTCTTTCCTCTATTTCCATTTACTTTCCTCTTGTCCCACTATCATGCTCAGACTTCATCTGAGTTTCAGTAATTCCTTTCGGTTACATTGCCTTTCATCAATCCCTACCAGGCCTCTTGCGCACCCCTTGCCACTACTTTTGGATTACTTGTTGTTCCCTT
>NW_022103961.1:60548-62203 GCF_000313985.2 Echinops telfairi | reverse complement strand
GCTCCTCAGACCTCTCTACTGGTTCCCTGCTTCAGGCCAGTATATTGCATTCACATCTTGGAGCACTAGCCAAGTGCTAGTATTAAATGTAGTATTAAATGAAAAGTGGTGCACACGGGAGTGGGGTGCCAGCCCCCACCCGCTGTTACTAATACTACCCACGGGTTCAGTAATGCACAATTGTACGGTTGAGATACATAAGTATTATATTAGAGTCATTGAGAGCAGGAGAGATATTACAACAACGCAGTCAGACACATTACATGGTAGCATTGGTCTCTGCAGCCCAGCTTGGTGTTCCACGTGGAGAGAGAGAGGGAAGGGAAGGAGGACAAGGGAACAAGGGAGAGAGGACTGGAGAGGAGAGGGGGGTCTGGTCCTTCTTTACCTGTGGAGCTATCAATAATATCCTCCCCTTGGGTGGGTTAATGCCATGTTCGCCGACTCACCATGCCTCTCTTTGTTTTCCTTTTTCTTTTTGCCCCTTCCTTTGTAGTTGGCTAGCATATGGACCCCTGGATTTGGTCTGGCCCCTTCCATACTACCTGGATCTCACCCCAGCAACGTTTGTATACAGTAGCTTTGTCCCTATGCCCCTTTTGCATTCTTTTTTAAGCTTACCTCCACGGAATCATTTTGTTCTTGTCCTTTTGTGCTTGACTTACTTCACTGAGCATAATTTCCTCCAGTCCTTCCCATGTGGCGATGTGCTTCATGCGTTCCTCACTATTTCTGAGCGATGCGTAGTTCTCCATTCTATGTTTGTACCACAGTTTTGTAATCCATTTGTCCGTTGGTGGAAATTTGGTTTTTTTCCAACTCCAACTGTGCCGCAACGAACATTGGAGCACAGATGTCGGGCCCTGGTTTGTTTCTTGCCCTTTCTGGGTATCTGTCCAATAGGGGGATTGATGGGTAATATGGTAGCTCAATTTCTGTCAGTTTTAGATATTGCCAAATCGATTTCCTTAGTGGCTTGTGGGGGGAGGTCAGATGCGCAGGCATTTCCCCCACCCACCCCTCCAGGGCGATCAGTTGCCAGACTGCACTGGGCCTGCTCCCTGCTGCTGCAGACAAAGCACTACTTCTCTCTGAAGCTTCGGACCATTAGCTTGGTTCCTGTAGGAGGGGTTCACACCCTACTGATAATGGTTCCTATAGAGACACAGAGACCACCCCCTAGACCGCCCTGTGTACTTTACTGTGTACCCTATAGTGTCACCCCTCCCTGTGACATATGTCTCTACCCCTAATTAGTGGGCTGGCATGCCCCCCAAAGATATATGGGCGTGAGTCAGCAATATAGACCTCTCAGACTCTGACCTCCCTGATCTCTGACTCTCTCTCCCCCCTCTCCTCTCCAGTCCTCTCTCCCTTGTCCCCTTGTCCTCCTTCCCTTCCCCCTCTCTCTCCACGTGGAACACCAAGCTGGGCAGAGGTGAGCAATGCTACCATGACTGCGTTATTGTAATACCTCTCCTGCTCTCGATGACTTTAATATAATACTTATATATCTCAACCGTACCATTGTGCATTACTGAACCAGTGAGTAGTATTAGTAGCAGCGGGTGGGGGCTGGAACCCCACTCCCGTGCGCACCATTTTTCATTTAATACTACACTGGCTGTAGATACGTACAGAACCACCAGTATTGT
>NW_022103961.1:58167-59349 GCF_000313985.2 Echinops telfairi | reverse complement strand
GAAGTGGATACCTCCAGCGTGGCTCAAGTCTGGTGGTCAATGTAAGCTACTGGTCTATCCTGCCACCTGAAGCTGCAGGGACTGACACGGAGAAACAGGAAGATGAAGCAAGTAGACCACAGGCTGGTGGATACCTAGCAGAATGAAGCATAGATCAGCCAAAAGAACCCAAGGGCAAGAGAGGCATGCTGTTTTTTGCCAAAAATTTGCACACTGAGAAGGCTGTATAAGCAGGTGCATTGGCCTGGTGACAAAATCCGTACCCCTTCTGCCACTGATTAGGCTTTTTAAAAAGAAATTTTTTTTTTCAAATATGGCCTTTTAGTTGCATGCTGTTATGTAATCTTTTTAGAATCTCAATGAAACCTTGATTAACACTCTGACCTGGTGGAAAGAACTCTAGATGCACTATCCTCTGCACATCAAAAAACAAATGAGCGGTTGGAGAAATTTTTTAAAAAACACAAAGGAGCATGGTCTTGATCTTTGATTTCACTTGAAGAGCTTTTTTGGAGCGAGGTGAAGATGGTGTCTTCCACAGGCGTGATTGATGTTTACTTTCGGAGTCACAAGGATAGCACCGTGTCTGTTACCAGTAATGAACTTGGGTTTAAAGTCCGTATTGGTTTCAAGCTGTTCTTTCAAAGCACAGCATATTTCCACTTAATGCTCTTTTTGCTGTTCAGCCTGAACCCGAGACACACATTTCACCGTGATTCTTCTCATTCCCAAATCTCCTGTTAAAATTTGCTTAACTGAGCTCCAAGATGGTCCAGATCACTTCCCCATCTCTTCGTTGATCCGTCACTGGTCTTCAAGCACAAGTACACAAATTTTGTCGACATTTTCATCTGTTCAGGAAGTTGGTGGACATCCAGAATAAGGTTTGTCATCAATCGACATTTCACTTTTGAAAAATTAAAAACCATTCATACATTTCCCCCATAATACTCTCCTTATAAGCTGTGTTCAGCATTTTTCACAAGCAGAAAACACTATTTCACAATTGCAAGCTGTTCTCTTAAATCAGCCATCACAAAAAACGAGGTTTGAACGAAACTGTGTTTTAAAAAAGTCATTGTGCTCCAAGGTGTGAAGACAACCTGCCGGCGCGGAGTAGGGAATCAGTGGAGAGGTCTAGGGGGCTGGTCCCAGCCCCAAATACTAAGTGGATGCCTGCCC
>NW_022103961.1:54725-56227 GCF_000313985.2 Echinops telfairi | reverse complement strand
TTGAGAAACGATGTACAAATGCGCTTTACACAATTGATGTGTGTATGGATTGGGATAACAGTTGTATGAGCCCCTAATAAAATGTTAAAAAAAAAAAGATAGAACAAATCAGGTCTTTAAACAAATAAACCAGAATGGTCCTTAAAAGAACAAAAAAAAATTCATTGTGATCAGAAAGAACCTTCCCGCAATGCCACTGACCGCACTAACTCAGAGCGAGTTGCTCACTGCTTACCCAACATGAAAAATGCGTTACTACAAAAGCTCTACCCAGCAGACCTCTTTCCCATTTTCAGGGGGTGGGTAACCCCCTTGTACAAAATGGGATACCATGTATCCCTAAAAAAGTAATGAAAGCAGGAAACACAGCATAGCATGGAAAGACCCAGAAACCACTATGCTGAATAAACTCAATCACAATAGGACAAGTATTGTATGAGTCCACTACTATAAGGAGACACACCAATTAAACAAATCTTAAGGAACAATTCCTGAACAAAAGGAGAGAGGGCTACCTACCGGCTATGAACCATACATCACCTCCCTCTTACATGACTCACAAGAGCCATCGTGAAGGAGGACATCTCACAGTCTGGGGTCACTCCTCAAGAGGGGGCATATGGGAGACCATCCACCTGAGGGTATACATCGACAAGGCTCAGACAAATCCCCACAGGAATGGAAAAAGAACTTTGCCAGGAAATCAAGTTTAGGCCAGGGGAGAGGAACATCTATATTTTGGAGGAGACACTGATAGTTCTGTTGGTGAGTATGGTAGGTGATTGGGGGAAAATATCCTCACATTGGGAAGGGGTGCTAAACAAATGATTGTAGTGTAGGGAACTTATAGGGACCATGGTCCAGATTTTATGTTCCTGGGTAAACACTACAAATGTCTTTAGCCAACGCTCAATAAAACATGCCATGGACTAAACACCAAGATGACACTGGATGCTGACCTGTGGCCAGTATGGCATAACTCAGGCTACACAAGAACTTAACACAGAGGCCCAGCAGAATGAACTGAGCCTTGCCTCAACGGTGCCTTTACCCTTGAACTGAGGACTGGGGTGCTTGGACAGAAGAGGAAGCAGAGTGGCTGCCCTGGACCTGTGGAAGTGATGGTCATTGGACCTTGGGGGGAACCCACAGTTTTGTTGGAGTTCATCAAAAGGGACTCAGAATCACCGTATATTTAGTACCTTGATGCTCCCCTCTCAGTGACATGACCAGCGTTTATCTGTTGGGCAGGGATTTGAACTTGGAAGAATTGATCCAGATGTCTCCCCTGGCAATAATCCACCATGCTTAGGGTAAACAGAATTCAATTGAATGTGAGATCTAACTGTGTGGAGCAACAACTCATGGGTTTCGGCTCAAGGTGGAACTGTACTTGCAGACTCCTCATACCTAGTGTCCAGAGTGATGTGTCATTGGAAAACTTTATGGTGTTGCCAGTGCAACCATCTTATATTCCAGGAGGAATGATTGACAATGTGTTA
>NW_022103961.1:51852-53050 GCF_000313985.2 Echinops telfairi | reverse complement strand
GACAAAAATTGTGATTATGAGCAGTACTGATAGGCTGGAACCCAGGCTATGAGAAATACTTTGAACCCAAGCACGAGGATCTAATCCTTCCATGCCCTCCACCAATTGCTTAATTATATCAGAGCCAGGAGATGACTCGAGTCTGTCTTTGAATGTATAGGAAATATCCCTTTTTAAGTTGATCCACTTCTAATGAAATTTTTCCCTCAAGCCCTTGCAAATGTTTTTTGATCAAATCCCAATCATGCAATGTTACCTTATACAGGTAAGGAGTTACACAGAAATCAGTTACATTTCAATCACATCACAGCATTAATTAACAAGTTTAAAATCTTGATCTTTCAGCAAAGCAGTAGTCGTAGTAATAGTCCAGTCATTATTGCATAAAATGTTCAGTTATAATAGAGTCCCAGAGTGTCCCTTAGACAGCATCCATAATGGAAGAAATATCTCTGCAGCCAGCGATCGCCATTCTCAGGAATCTCCGAGATCTTTTTGACGTTTTAGGTAACTTCAATAAGCAGGACAGGGTCACGTCACAGCATGGGCGTCCCTCCTGTCTTCTGGGCCTTGCTGGCTGAAGAGA
Source organism: Echinops telfairi (assembly GCF_000313985.2). Taxonomy (NCBI): domain Eukaryota; kingdom Metazoa; phylum Chordata; class Mammalia; order Afrosoricida; family Tenrecidae; genus Echinops; species Echinops telfairi. The sequence continues at coordinate 52,464 of NW_022103961.1, read as the reverse complement.
AATCCACCTATCTCCTTTGCCTGTGAAAATATAAACAAATAGCCCCTCTCTTCGGGGTGTCATTAACCTGCAAAAGGAATTATGGTTAAGATTGGGTGGCTCCTCCTTCTCTTCTTTGTCCATTTTTCTCCAAACGTGGCTGCGTCCTTCTAAAGGGAGTCCATCAGCTTTATTCTGTAAAAATATAAATGTATCGGCCCTTTTTCCAGGTGAATGGACCTGGATCCCAAACATGATTTCCATCTTCTTGGGACTTCTTAGAACTCACTTTCTCTGTAGAAGTGAAATGTGTTTATCATCCCTAATTTTTTTACAAGCTTTTAGTAAGTGTAAGGGTTTTGGGGGCGCGAAGCAGAATTAAAGATTCAATTGGTAACATTTTAGAAGCAGGCTTTATTGAGAAGCTTGCGGGCGGGTTCAGCAACTCAGGTATTGAGCCAGTGAAACCGCGCGAGGGGAATTTCTGGCTGAGTTTTTATATCCCCTGGTGGCAGGCACAGCTGAACACAGGGGCTTCAAAGGGAAGCGCTCATTAATCTTATCTATAGGTCCTGGACGGGTGGAATAAACACATCTTCAAGGAACGTTAATCTTATCTATAGGTACGGGGCG
>NW_022103961.1:48471-50813 GCF_000313985.2 Echinops telfairi | reverse complement strand
TCTTGCTTTTTAGAATCAACAAACTGCTGTGAGGGCTGCTGAGCCTTCTCTTGGTTAGTTAAACTGACTGCTGAGAGAACAGTGGGTGGGCTTTTATAAGTTTGGCTAGGTCTGGTCTCCTGCTGTGAGACTGGCTGATACCTGCATTTTCTGCTATTCAATGATTCTTTAGCTGCATTAGGCAGAGGCCTTGCCTTCTGAGCTCTGTTAGGTGGGATTTGGATCAAGCTCCTTTCACTATTTTCCCGCCGGGTAGCCTTGGCTAATGCCGACCCATTACTGTCGAATTCTGAACGACATTAGCTGTCCCAATGAGTTCCCTTTCTACAGCGTGGACAAAGTTTAGGTCCTTTGAAATCCGAATTAGGTGGCCCTGACCCATTCTCTGATGCAGGCCGCAGTTTGCTTTTTACGGCCAGGCTGATCGGCCTGGGCTGTCTGCACTCTCTTTGAAGATGACCAGTTTTCCCATAACCAAAACCCTTTTTTCTAGGTCTGATATAATTCGCCAATGCAGTTGCCATGAGGTTGGCTTTGTATTCCTCTGTCTCTACATTCCTGCATATCCTGAGATAATCTAGCAGGGTGCCCTTTTCCCTGTAGGGCCGCAGGGCATTTTTACAGTGTGTATTAGAGAAATCATAAGATAGCTTATGCACTAGGTCTCTTACTACCTTGACATTCTTTACACACTCGGAAATAGCATCTTCCAGTCGGGACACAAAGTCAGCATAAGGCTCATCATTCCGCTGTCTTATACCCGTGTAACTCGGCTTTCTCTCTTCTGATGGTATTATTTTTTCCCAGGCCTTTAAGCAAACTTCTCTCACCTGAGTGAATGTCTGCTCATCAAACTGCAGTTGGGACTCAACTGTGATGTAATTCTCATCTCCTAGCAGCTGATGAATCCCTATATCTATACCCTCTTCTGCGTTTTTTGCGAGCACGTGCAAGAGCTGTTTCGGTCCATAATAATTGATATTGCAAATATTCTGAAAATGAGAGGCAAGATTTCGTTATCACCCTCCAATCTACTGGAATCCAATGCTCATAATCTGCCAGAAATTTTATCATACTAATAACAAATGGGGAGTCTGGACCATAGTTAGATACAGCTTGCTTGAGGTCCTTCGTAGCTTGAAGGGGAAGGCAGTATGTTGCCGTTCTTGAATCCCTTGTACGTGCTGCTCGTCGGGCTGTCTGTCTATAACTCTCATGGGATAAGTCACTCTAAATTCTAAATCTGCTTCCTGGGCTATGCTCTTCTCTACCTGTGAAAGCAATGGTGTCTTTCTACACCCTGCCTCTTTGCCTTTTGCTTCCCGAACCTCACCCTTTACGTTAAATCTCTCCGCTTGTTTTTCTTTGGATCTGACCTCTTTTCCTCCAGCACTGCCTTGCTTGATAGTATTGTGATTCTCCACACTATATTCAGGTGGGGCACATGGTTCAACTCTACTATCTCCTGATTCAAACTTTGCCTTCTCAGCTACACTTACAACTTTTTCATCTGCCTGAAACTCATCCTGCTTGCTTCTCGCCTGATTTAAATCTGTGTAGTTTAGATGCTTCTCACTACTCTGCCAGTTCTGTTTCTCTGCTTTCCCTACCTTTGAAAGCAAAGGAGCTTCTTGGGATTGTTCAATAGCCTCGCTTCGGGTCTTGGAATCAGCTGCCTCTTGTACTTTATCACCTTCAAACCTTCGGAGGCTGCAGTCCTCTGTGGGCATATAGGCTTTGGCCTCGAGGTTTCTTTTAGAATCAGAGGCCTTAGAAAATAAATCAATCCCTGCTTTTTCAGTTTCTCCTAAAATTTCATCGCCTATTTCATACTCATTCATAGACACTTTAGCTTGCTTTTCTAGATTAGGATCGCTCACACAAGACTTCTCACTAGACTGATAATCCTCACTCTCTTCCTCCTGCAAAAGTTTTAAAACCATCTTAACTTGAACCCACAGAGACCACGTTTTCATAGGGATACTCTCCCCATCTCTGTGTGCTTCCTTTAAGTTTTCAATCACCTTCTCCCAGGTCTCTAGATTGAAAGTTCCTTCCTCCGGGAACCAGGGCTTATACCTTTTTACTACTTTTAGAAAACATTGCATCTTTTTCTTCGTTACTTTTACACTCTGTCTTTTCAGTAAGTAGATAAGCTTAGTACCATAAGTTTTAGGTTTACTTTTACCTTGCCCCATTGTTCTCTTTAAAGTACTTATTCACTGTTTCCACTACTTTTTTGCCAATCCCCACACCGGATCCTCACTTCACACAATTTTCCGATTCACTCTACATTCCGGTGGGGCCGTACAATTGTTACACGGGATATATAACTCATTGCC
>NW_022103961.1:45546-47478 GCF_000313985.2 Echinops telfairi | reverse complement strand
TCGAACTGGATACTTGGTCAGATGACCTCCCTCCTAACCTGAAATTGTTCTGGGTCAGTGATTCTCAACCTTCCTAATACACATTTACTACAGTTCCTCATATTGTGGTGACCCTCAACCATAAAATTATTTTTGTTGGTACTTCGTAACTGTAATTTTGTTACGTTATGAATCGTCATGTAAAATCTGATATGCAGGATGTATTTTCATTGTTACATATTGAACATAATCAAAGCATAGTGATTAATCACAAAAACATTATATAATTATATATTGTGAAATATTCATTTCTAATTACAGATGAATTAAATTTTATCTTGAAGCATGGTGTAGCATGGGTAACAGTCTTCATGCCAGTTACTCATATGTGCGTATATATGCATGTGGGTGGACCTTCCTAGAGACAGAGGAGCGGTGTCTCAGTTCCTAAGACCATTGGAAATGTGTTTTCATATGGTCTTAGGTGACCCCTGTGAAAGGGTTGTTCGACCCCCAACGGGTCGTGACCCACAGGTTGAGAACTGCTATTTAGGTGAAAGCATTTCTTGTTTGTTCTAAGACAAAAGTTTCCTGCCTGACCTTTTAAATATTCAAGGTGGTTTTTCTTTCTTACTCATTATTTGTATTTTTATCTCTAAAAATTGATTGTGATAATGATTATATAAGTCTTATTGATATAACTGAACTATTGAATTGTGTGATATGTGGATTAATGGCCAATAAAACTGATTTTTTTAAAAAAGGCTCAGAAACCCACACGGGCAGTTCTATCCTGTCCTATAGGGTTACTATGAGTCAGCATCTACTCAATGGCAGTAAGCTTGGTTTGTTTTTTGACCAAAGCACAGGGCACTATTAATTTGTCTTACAGCTCAAATTCTTCACTGTGCCAAATCCCAGGCTCAGCTTTTACTATCTAGAAACCTTTTGAGCTTTCTGCAGCACTAGTTCTGTATAAACTCCACTCGAGCCATGAGTAATCTCTACTGCTCCTATACTCAAACCAAACTCTGCCATTGAGTTGACTTGGACCCAAAGCAACCCTATAGGACAGGGCAGAACTGCCCCTCTGGATTTTTAAGACTGTCACTTTACGGCAGAGTAGAAAGCTTTATCTTTCCTCCTCAGAGTAGCTGATGGTTCCGAACAGCTGATCTTGCAGTTAGCAGCCCAACATCTAACTATCATGTTGTCTATTTTCTATTATATATTGTCTATTCTCTTTACCCCATGCATTAAAATACATATTTACTTTTTACATACATACATACATAAAGTAAAATGTATGTATTCCACTTTGCTAGTGCTTTTATTCGCTTGTGCCTCCATTTGGGTCTGCCCTAATTCCTGTTGAAGTCATATCAATCAACCGACAAATATGCATTAAAACACCTAAAATGCATATACAACAATAAGCAATATTAAGTCCTGTAGATCTGTGCTAAATTATACAGATAGAATATAATCACGTGCACAGATTTAAAAATAAACCCAAAATATGATGCAAAATTAACCAGTTAATATTTATTAATATTAATTCTTCTAACAAAAAAAATCTTATGAAAACTTACACATTGGATTGGTTTTGTTCATATAAAACCTTCATCTCCTCCAGAATTTGTCTGAGTCCATCCCCCTGGAATATATAAGCTGCTTTTGATATATATTCATTGATTCCCCCAAGTCTATCTGTAATACATTTATCCTCAATTTATATATGCACATATATAATTTATTTAAAAGCCATAGCCATTGCATAAATTCTGGCTCATATTTATGTACCTATATAAAAAATCAAGTCTTAAACAATCGTGCATGAAAGAAGCACACATTTTCACTGCAAAAACAACAAAATACAAGTTTTGGTTTGTACTGCAAGAAAAGAAAGGCTAAAGGGATTTTTCCTACCATCTACCTTAAGATAGAAATTTT
>NW_022103961.1:42898-44281 GCF_000313985.2 Echinops telfairi | reverse complement strand
AATACTGAACGCACAGAAAGCTTGAGTCCAACAGAGTAAGAATCTCTGAGTCTGGCTCTGGAGGCCTACTTTGTCATCACATTATGCTCACTGAGTGCGTGTGCACACACACACATGCACAAAACGCTTGATCGAATAAAAACTACTGGCTCTGTGGGTTTCTTAGGTTGTCAATCTTTAAAAGAACAGAAAGCCTCCATCTTTCTTCGGCAGAATGGGAGTGGATTCAAATCGAACTATGCCACCTGGGCCACTTTGGTTCGTATTAAGAACCCATTTACTTGGCTAAGAAAAAGAAAAGCAACAAAGCTAAAAATGAAGCAAAACGGAAGTACACTTATGAGGAAGTGCAATTGCCGAGTTGCACAACAACTTCCTTCTTTCTCCTACAGTAACTTTTTGTTATGCTGCCAGTTTCCCTTTCCATACTTGGATCACACCCTCCAGGAGCATCTGAAGAAAACCGCCAAAAGACCAGCCCAGCGGAGATCCCGCTCGCCCTCCAGCCCCACTTCAGACAAGCTCCCCGGACCTCCAGTCCGCCCTTCAACCGTCCCGCACCTCACATTAAAGGCGGGCAGCTGCCCTTCTGGCGTGTGGTGCAGTTCGCGTACCACCTCGTGGCCTTTTCACAGAACATGGCGGACAGACCTGGCACCGCGGCCTCCTCGTTGGCCGCCCAGTTCACCAACGGGTCTACCGAGTCGCCGTAGCCTAACTTGCGCCCCGCTTATTTGCGCAGGTCTAGGAAATCGCCTTCGCGGTTTGGCAGTTAAAACTCCCCAACCGATGGGAAGGCCAGGACACAGGCTGAGCGGCAACGGTGGCTGAAAAGGGACAATTCCCTCTGCGGTGCGGAAGTACGACCGGAAGGGGGGAGGCGGTGACCGGTGCCTTCTTCCGGTGGAACAGTACTTGGGGTTCCGTTTGACTTTTTCCATGAGGGGAGACGAATTTTCCAATTCTAATCTGAGCACGTAGTTTAGGGAGCAGCACAGCTTGGGATAGATGTACCGCCCCCACCCCCGAAACTTTCTTGTTTCTTTTTTTAAAAAAAATTTATTGGGTGATTGTACCACTCTTATCACAATACATACATTGTGTCAAGCACATTTGTATATTTGTTGCCATCACTCTCAAAACATTTGCTTTCTCCTTAAGCCCTTTGTATCAGCTCCTCACTTTTTCCCCTCCTTTATGGACCCTTGATAATTTATAAATTATTATTATTGTGTCATGTCTTGCACTGTCCACTTCCTTCACCCACTTTTCTGTTGTCCGACCCCATGGAGGGGGTTATGAGTAAATCCTTGTAATCGGTCCTCCCCCTTTCTTAATCATTTTATTGGGAACTTGTACAACCCTTATCATAATCAATACATA
>NW_022103961.1:31570-33708 GCF_000313985.2 Echinops telfairi | reverse complement strand
CACTGCACCCTGACTGGCTTATCTCCCAGTAACCCTTCTGTAAGGGGATGTCCACTTGCCTACAGATGGGCTTTGGGTCCCCAATCTGCACTCCCCCTCATTTACAATGATATTGTTTTGTGTTCTTTGATGCCTGATACCTGATCCCTTCGACGCTTCGAGATCACACAGGCTGGTGTGCTTCTTCCATGTGGGCTTCGTTGCATCTGGGCAAAATGGCATGGTATGAATATCTATGTTGTTTGTTTTTTCCCCTTGTAACAGTGGTCTTATATAGTGTTTATCCTCTTTTGAACTATTATCGGCATATAATTCACATATGCACTTCAATCATAAGATCATAAGAAAAAGAGTTGTACAATCATCACCACAATCAATTTTAGAACATTTGCTTTTTTTAATAATATTTATCCTTTTCTGATTAAATTTACTAAGCATGATATTCTCCAGGTCCATCCATGTCAAGAAATGCTTCATGGTTTTGTCAGCTATGCATATAGTACTCCATTTTATGTATATCTTAGAATGCCTTTGTTAATTCTTCTACTGGTGGGCATTTGGGTTGTTACAATCTTCTTGCTATTGTGAACCATGTTGTAGTGAATGTTGGTGTAAGTATATGTTTGTATTAGAACTCTTACTTCTTTAGGATATATACCCAGCAGAGGACTTACCCTATTTTAATCATTTTTTACTATCTCCCTCTTGTTGGATAATGTCTTCCCCTTCACTCAACTCTAATTTATTGCTTCCCCTTTGTTTCCTTCCTCTCCTACTCCTGATAATCATCCATCTTTTTTTTTAAGTATGAAAACATTTTCTTGATTTTTTAAAAAATATCTGTGGTCTCATAAAATACTTATCCTTTTTGCGATTTACTAATTTCACTCAGCATAATATCCTCCAGGTTCATTAATAACATGAGGTGTTTCCCTGATATATTATAATTCTTTAGTGGTGCATTCTGTTCCATTCTGTTTATGTACCAAAATTTATTTTATCTATTCTTCCAATAGACATTTAGGTTGTTTTTATCTTCTTGCTATTGTAAAGAGTGCTGCAAAGAACATGAGTATGGGTTTATTTGTTCCTTTTTTATGTTCCTTATTTCTTTAGGGCAGGGGTGTCAAACTGGTGGCCTGCGGGCTGCATGCGACCTCCGAGGTAATTTTTTTGTGACTCACGATGCTCTGAAATAAAACGTACGAGGGAATTGTGTGTACAGTATTGCCTTGATCTCCCCTAAGTGCTATTTTCTTCCTAACAATGTTTTCTTTTTTCATTTTATTTCAGAGCATCATGGGCCAGAAAAAAGTACTTCAGGGGCTGCATGTGTCCCTTGGGCCGCCAGTTTGACACCCCTGCTTCAGGGTATATACCAAGTAGAGGTATTTCTGGGTCAATAGTATTTGTATTCCCAATTGTTTGAGGAGGTGTCTTGCAACTTTCCACAGTGGTTTTATTGTTTTACAGCCCCACCAGCAGTGTATGAGAGATGACGCTGTTAATTTCTGGGTTTTAAAAAATGTTGCTATCAGTTATGGGAACTCACAAGACTTTGACCAGAGGTAATGCAAAGATGGAATTGCCATTCCTGAGGTGGTGTAGTGGTTTCTTGGGCTGCTAATTGCAAAGTCATCAGTTCTAATTCACCAGCGGCACCTCAGTGGTTTCTCCTTGGGAGAAAGAGAAGACACAAGGTTCTACTTCTGTAAAGAGTTAACAGTCTCTGAAAGCCAAAGAGGTAATTGTGCCATGTCCTAGGGGTTGTTATGAGGCAGAATTGACTCAAGGGCAGTGAGTTTGAATTCTGAGGTGGAAAAGAATTTGTTAAACACACACACACAATATCAAAGATGTTTTTAAAAAGTAAATTCCTTATGGAAAACAGCTGTAAATTATCTGAAAATAATTGTGACTTATTTCCTTTCTTTTTGTGTTTCTTTTAAAAAAATCATTTTATTAGGGGCTAATACAACTCTTATCACAATCCATACATAAATCAATTGTGTAAAGCACATCTGTATATTCATTGCCCCCATCATTCTCAAAACATTTGCTCTCCACCTAAGCCCCTGGCGTCAGCTCATTTTTTCTCCTCCCTCCCTGCTTCCCCCTCCCTCCTGAGCCCTTGATAA
>NW_022103961.1:21232-30734 GCF_000313985.2 Echinops telfairi | reverse complement strand
GGCCTGCTATCAAGATCACCAGCTGCTCCAAAGGAAAATCAAACTTCAAACAGTAAACTAAACATAACAACACTAACCTTAACCCTAACCCTAACAACCATAGCCTTAATGCTAACCCTAACCATAACAACCCCAACGTTAACACGAACACTAACAACACTAACCCTAATCCTAATCCTAACCCTATCCCTAACCCTGAAATCACTAATCCTTACCAGAAACTCAACAAACCAAAACTTAAACTTAACATGGTTAGTCCTAACCCTAAGAACCCTAAGCTTAACACAAATGTTCATGCTAACAACCATAACCGTAACCGTAACCTTAACAACCTTAACCTTAACTCTAACCCTAACAACCCTAATCATAACAACCCTAACCCTAACCCAATCCTTAACCCTAACCCTACGACCACTAAACTTAACCCTAACCCAACACCCTAACACTAACAACCATAACCATAACCATAACAACCCTAACCATAAACGTAACCATAACAACCCTGATTATAAATCCCTAACCCTAACCCTAATAACCCTAACCCTAACCACACCAACCCAAACCATAACCCTAAACCTAACAACCCTAATCATAAAAAACTAAACTTAAACCTAACTCTAACCCTAACAATACTAACCTAAACTTTAAACCTAACCCTAACTCTAATGTTAACACTAAACCTAGGCCTACAAACCCTAATGCTAACCCTAACCCAATTACTCTAACAACCATAAACCTAACCATAATCCTAACAATCCTAACCATAACCCTAACCCTAACACTAATCCTTACCTTAAATATCCTAACCCTAATCTTAACCTGAACCCTGAGCCTAACAACCTTTACCTTAACCCTAACCTAACAACCCTAAACCTAACCCTAACAACCCCAACACCAACCCTAACACAAACCCTAACATTAACAATCCAAACCCTATCCCTAACCTTTAACAACCCTAACCCCAATCCTAACCTGAACCCTAACTCTAACAATCTTAACCCTAACAAAACCCTTAACCATAACCATAATCCTAATACCCTAAACTTTTCCCTAAAACTAACCCTAAACTTAACAGTAACCTTATCCCTAATTCTAACCCTAACAACCCTAACCCTAATCCTAACCTGAACCCTAACCCTAATAACCCTAACCATGATCCTAAACTTAACCCTAAAAATACTAACCCAGCCCTAACCCTAACTCTAATCCTAACCCTAACATTAACAAACTTAACCCTAACTCTAATCCTAACGATAACCCTAACTACACTAACCCTAAGCCTAATGCTAAACCAAATTCTAACCCTAACTCCAAACCTTACTCTAACCCTAACAACATTAACCCAAAATATAACCCTAACTGTAACCCTAATCCTAGCTCTAATAACCATAACTATAACCATAACCCTAAACCTAAAACTGCTAACCCAACCCTAACCCTAACAACTCTAACCCTAACCCTAACAAGACAAACCCTAACACAACTAATCCTAATCCTAAACCTAACCTTACCATACCAACACTAACAACCCTAACCCTAACCCTAACAAACCGAAGCCTAATCCAACCCAAACCTTAATCCTAACCTGAATCCTATGTCTAACCCTAACACTAAAATAATAGCCCTAACCCTATCACTAACCCTAACCCTAAGTCTAACTGCAAACCCCTAACACTAACAACCCTAACCCTAGTCCTAACCTGAACCTTAAACCTAACCCCCAAAACTCTAACTTTAACCCAAACACTAATCTTAACCCTAACAACTCTTACCCTAAACTTAAAACTGACCCTAATTCTAACCATAACACTTACAACCCTAAACCTAACCCTAAGCCTAGTCTTAACAACCGAAACCCAATCCTAAACCTAATACCTCTAACCCTAATCCTTACCATAACCCAAACCATGACTCTAAGCTTAAAAACTCTAACTCTAACCCTCACAAACCTAACAATAACCCTAAGCCTAACCCTAAGCCAAACCCAACCTTAACCCTAACCCTAACAAAAATAACCCTAACCTAAACTCTAACCCTAACCGTGAAACCCTAAGCCTAACAAACCTAACCCCAATCCTAACCTGAACCTTAAGCTTAACCCTAATAACCCTAACCTTAACCCTAACACTAACAACCCTACACTAAACCTAGCCTTAAAAACTCTAACCCTAACACTTACAACCCTAACCCGAACCCGAACCCGAACCCTAACAACCCGAACCCTATCCCTATCCCTAACCCCCAAAACAGTAATCCTTACGAGAAACTTAACAAACCAAACCTTAAAATTAACCATGTTAGCCTAAACATAGGGACCCTAAACTAAACCCTAGCCTTAACACAAACTCTCAGGCTAACAACCCTAATCCTAACTGTAACCTTAACAAGCTTAACCCTAACAACCATAACCATAACCATAACCATAACTATAAATCCCTAACGCTAACCCTAACCCTAACAAACCTAAACCTAACAACACCAACCCAAACCATAACCCTAAACCTGACCATAGCTTTAACACTAACCCTAAACCTAAGTCTCACAACTTTAAACCTAACCCTTATCCAAACCTTAAATCTAACAACCCTAACCATAACCCTAACAATTCAATACCTAACCATAACCATAACCCTAAGTGTAAAGTTTATTCTAACCACCCTAACCCTATCCCTAAACCTAACCCTAACCTTAATCCTAACCCTAATTGTAACAACCATAACACTAAGCCTAACGTGAATCCAACCCTATCCACCATAACAGTAACCCAAACCCTAACAAAGCTAACCCTAAACCTAACACTAAACTTAAATCTATCCCTAACACTAACAACCATAACCATAACCTTAAACCTAACAACTGCCACCAGATCCCTAATCCTAACTTTAACACTAACACTAACAACCCAAACCCTAAACATAACCGTAAACCTAACAACCCAAAAGCTAACCCCAACCCTCACACCAATAACCATAACCCCAAACCCAACTCTAATCCAAACAGCCATAACCCTAAACCTAACAACCCTAACCATAAAAACCTAACCCTAACCCTTCCCCTAACAACCCTAACACTAACAATACTAACCCAAACCTTAAACTTAACACTAACCCAAACGCTAAACTTAACACTAAACCTAAGCCTAAAAACCCTAACCCAAACAATAACTCTAAAAACCCTAACCCAAACAATAACTCTAAAAACCCTAACCCTAACAATCTTAACCCTAACCCCACTAACCATAACCCTAGTCCTAATCCTAACAACCCTAACCCTAACCTTAAAACCCTAATCCTAATCTTAAACTGAACACAAATGCTAAAAGTCCTTACCTTAATCCTAACCCTAACAACCCTAACGCTAACCCTAACAAACCTAACCCAACCCTAATGCAAACCCTAGGTCTAACAACCCTAACCCTAACAATACCCTTAACCCTAACTGTAAACCTAAAACCCTAAACCTATCCATAAAACTAATCCTAAACCTACCTGTAACTTTAACCCTAACTCTAACCCTAACAACCCTAACCCTAATACTTACCTGAAGCCTAACCCTAAGCCTAACAACCCTAGCCATGATCCTAAACCTAACCCTAAAACCACTAACGCAACCCTTTCCCTAACAACCCTAACCATACCCTAACATTAATAAAATTAGCCCTAACTTTTATCCTAACGATAACCCTAACTACCCTAACCCTAAGCCTAATGCTAAACCAAATTCTAACCTCAACTCTAAACCTTACACTAACCCTAACAACACTAACCCATAATATAACCCTAACCATAACTCTAAACATAACTCTATCAACCCTAACCATAATCATAAACATAACCTTAAAAAAAGAAACCAAACCCTAACCCTAACAACCCTAACCTTGACCCTAACAACAGAAACCCTAATAGTAACCCTAACACAACTAATCCTAATCATAACCCTAACCATAACCTAACCCTAACCCAACCCAAGCCTTAATCCTAACCCTAATCCTAAACCTAAACCTAACACTAAAAAATAACCCTAACCCTAACCCTATCACTAACGCTAACCCTAATTCTAACCTTAACCGTAAACCCCTAACACTAACAACCCTATCCTTAATCCTAACCTGGACCTTAAATCTAACCCTAATAACCCTAACTTTAACCTTAACACTAGCAACCCAAACACTAACCCTAACCCTAACAACTAAAACTGACCCTAACCATAACCTTTACACTTCTAACCCTAACCCCAACAACTGTAACCCTAACCCTAATGCTAACAAGCCTAACTCTAACCCCAACAACCCTAACCCTGTCCCTAACCACCCTACCAGTAAACCTAAACCTAGCCCTAACTCTAACCCTAATCCTAACATTTCCCTAAAAATCCTAATCGTAAACCTAACACACCAGACCCGTTACCCTAACTCTAATCCTAACCCTAAAAAATCTAACAGTAACCCTGAATCTAACAACCCTAGCCCTAAACCTAAACCTAACAACACTAACCTTAACCCTAACCCTTATCCTAACAATCCTAACCATAACCTTAACCATAACAACACTAACATTAACCCTAACATTAAAATGCTAACCCTAATCTTAACCTGAACCCTAACCCTCACCCTAACAACCCTTACCTTAACCCTAACCCAAATAACCCTAACGCTAACCCTAACAAATCTAACACTAACCCTAACAACCCTAACCCTATTCCTAACCTTAACAACCCTAACCCTATCCATACCGTTAACCCTAACAGTAACCCCAGCAACCCTAAAACAAACCCTAAACCTAACCATAACCTTAACCCTAACCCTAAAAACCCTAACCCTAATCCTAACATGAACTCTAACCTAACCACAAGCCTAACAACCCTAACCATGATCCTAACCCTAACCCTAAAAACACTAACCCAAACCTAACCCTAATAATCCTAACCGTACTCCTAACCCTAACCCTAACATTAACAAACTTGACACTTACCCTAAACCTAACTATAACCCTGTACTACCCTAACATTAAGCCTAACCTTAAGCCTGGTGCTGAAGGAAATTCTAAACATAGCTCTAACCCTTAACATAACCCTAACAATACTAACCCAAATTATAACCCTAACTGTTACCCTAATCCTAACTCTATCAATCCTAACAATAACCTTAACACAAATCCTAAAAACACTAACCCAACCCTAACCCTAATGACCCTAACCCTAATAACAAAAACCCTAATACTAACCCTAACACAAATACTTCTAATCCTAACCCTAACCCCAACCATAACCCTAAAGCTAACAACCCTAACCCTAACCCAAACAAACCCAACCCAAACCTTAATTCTAACCCTAATCCTAAACCTAACCCTAACCCTAACACTACCAAAAATAACCCTAACAACCCTAATACTAACCCTAACTTCAATCCTAATCATAAAACCCTAACCCTAATAACCCTATCACCAATCCTAACCTAACCTTAAACCTAAAGCTAACTTTAACCCTAACAACCCAAACACTAACCCTAACCCTAACAACTCTTACCCTAATCCTAACACTAACCCTAATGCTAACCCTCACACTTACAACCCTGACCCTTACCCTAATCCTAACAACATTAACCCTAACCGTAACCCTAACAACCCTTTATCCTAACCCTAACCCTAACAGCCCTAAACTTAACCCTAACCCAAACAAACCTAATCCTAACCCTAAACCTAGCCCTAACTTTAACCCTAATCCTAACATTTTTCCTAAAAATCCTAGCCCTACCCCTAGGAACCCTAACCGTTACCCTAAGTATAACACTAACCCTAAAAACCCTAACCCTAACCATGACCCTAACAACCCTAACCTTAAACCTAAGCCTAACCCAAACGTAACAACCTTAACCTTAACAACATTAAACCTAACAACCCTAAACTCAAACCTAAGCTTAACCCTAACCCTAACCTTAACCCCCCAAACTCCAACCCTAACACTAGCCCTTATCCTAAACCTAATCCTAACATACCTAACCCTAAAACTAACTTTCACAAACCTAACATGAAGCCTAACCCTAACCCTAATACTACATTAAATCCTAACCCTAGCTCTAAACCATAACCTAACCCTAATAACACTAACTTTAACCTTAAACCTAACGACACTAGACCTAATGCTAACCCTAACCCTAACAACACTAACCATACATGAACCCTAACAACTCTAAATCTAACCCTTAAAACCTTAATCCTTACCAGAAACTTAACTAACCTAATCTTAACCCTAACAATAGCCCTAACTCTAAGAGCCCTAAACCTATCCCTAACCTTAACACTAACGCTAACCCTAACAATCCTAACCCTAACCCAAATCTTAACCCTAACCCTAACACCACTAACCCTAACCCTAACTTACCTCTAACCCTAACTCTAATTCCCCTAACCCTAACCCTAAAAACCCTAACCATAACGCTAATCTTAACAACCCTAACTATAAATCCCTAAACTTATTTTTATAAGAGAAAGTTTTATATAAAGGTTAAGTGCATATCAAGAAAACATCCCAACCCAGTGCTGCCCAAGCCCACAATCCAACATTAACCTATATGTCTGGCACCAATACACAAAGTCCTCCTACATCTCACAAAACACGCTCTATGATACTGACTGCAGGAGGAAAGCCAAATCAGTGAACATGTAAGCATCTCATCATTGGCGGGGCCTCCGCATGGCTACGTCATCACCCAGGGCTGCATCGGTGTGAGTCCGTGCGGCTGTTCCTTGGGGATGTCTTGCAGGAAGTGAGCCTTGCCTTGCCAGCTAAAGCAGAGAACTGGCTAAGGCAGCTGCACCCTGGTCCAACAATCACAAAGCAAGAGACCTGAGAACTAGAAAGGCAAGGCTTGCCGAGCCATTTATCCCTCTGCCCTTCAATTAACCCCCACATATGTTTATCAGCCAGGTTAGCACAATAAACTACCTCAATTGTTTTTGTTAATTAAATAACTAATTTATCCAACCATTCATAGAACCAACAAGCCAATGAACATGAAAATAATTACCAACTCATATCAAAATAATAAAAAGAGACCATCAATTAAACACCATATATTTTGGGGGGTTTAGCTTTCATGGGTAATGGAGGGAATATCAGTATACTAGTACTTCGAGGGAGATTTTCTATGTTCTCTTAGCCTGCAAACACAGGAAATAAAAGAGGTAAGAGTTAAGTGGAAATATTTTTGAATTAATATTATCTCTTTCTGTGGACTATATTTTTCTCTTTTGGGCTAAGTTACATATAGAAGAGACGTGTTTGTTGATTATTATATTATCATTTTAGTTACGTTATTGCCTATTGTTATACTGGTTAATAATAAACCCAAATCTTCACATTCTCCCTCTCTTTTTTCTCTTTTTGCTAACTGGCATGCAGTTACATTTGTTTTTTACCTAATCTGAGAGACATTTCCTTTTATTTAAACTCAGAAGTCACTGCCATTGAGTCAACTCTGGCTCACAGTGACCATATAGAGTAGGACTTCTCTGTGGGTTTCTGAAACTGTAAATCTTCAGGAGATCAGAAAGCCTCACATTATCCCTTCAGAGCAGCTAGTGGGTTCAAACTGTTGACCTTGCAGGTAGGAGCCCAATACCTTAACCCACTACACTACCAGGGCTCCTGCCTCTTAGTAGAGGAATTAAATTTACTCACTTTTATTGGGATTGCTTATACCAAAATCCCAAACTAAACATGTTGCCTTACAGTCAATCGCAAATTAATTCTGCAACACCATATACTTTTATGGGGAGAGAACATCACATCTTTTTCTTGTGGAGTGAATGGTTGTCTTGAACTGCCAACTTTTCAATTAATGTTAGGGGCATAACCACTGCAGCGCTATAGGGCCTTGTGATTGTTGTATACTCGAAATAATTCTTGCCATCCCAGTCTCTCTCTCTCTTTTTCCTACCATATCTAAATGTATATTCACTTGTCATCCAAAAACATAGTTATGTTCCAAAGACTAGATCATTATATAAAAATTTGTGTTATGTTAAATTGGAAGATGACCACATCAGATCACACAATAGAAACCAAAGTATATCATAACTGCCAAAGTTCATTAAATAACTACCAAATCTTATTATTACTAAATTTCTAAACCACTGAGAATAATAGCCCAGCCAAACTGATGCATAACCTTAACCAGAATAGTCAGCATTGTTCTCACATTGCATCTTGGTGTCTGTTACTGCCAGATGTACATTTTAATGTATAAAATAGTCAGATTTTTACTTGTCATTTTTTTATTTGAAGTATTGACATAATTTATTGTCCACGTTAGAAAACTTTGAGGATATAAGGAAGCAATAACACAATTTGTTAAATGTTCAGAAAATATGTTTGAGATATTATTGACTAACAAATTGATTTAATTTTAATGGTGAAATTATAAATTTTTATTTTTCAAATTTTTTAAAATAAAATTATTGCTGAGATAAAAACATTACCTGAGTACATTTAAACAAAATTATTCTTAAATATTTCTCTATATCATGATCCTTACATTGAAGATACAATTATATATACATATTTAAATAGAAAATAAATTCAACTTTTGATCTGTATCTTTCCCAAACCATGTTTCTAAGCTTGCATGATATTTTCTTCAAATTTGCATTTACAGTTAATAAATATGGAATCACTGACGTTTCTGAGTGATTTTACGCTTTAGATAATATTTCATTTTTTTAAATCATTTTATTGGGGGCTCATACAATTCTTATCACAATCCATACATACATCCATTATGTCAGGCACATATGTACATTTATTGCCATCATCATTCTAAAAATATTTGCCTTCTACTTGAGCCCTTAATATTGGCTCCTCATTTTCCCCGTCTGCCAACCCCCCCACCCCATGAACTCTTCATAATTCATAAATTATTGTTATTTTTGCACGTTACACTGTCCGACGTCTCTCCCCGCCCTCTTCTCTGCTGTCCATCCCCCAGGGAGGAGGCTATACAGTATGTAGGTTCTTGTAATTGTTTCCCTCTTTCCACCCCACATTCCCTACTCACTTCAGGCATCGTCACTCTCATCACTTGTCCTGAAGGGGTCATCTGTCCTGGATTCCTGTGTTTCTAGTTGCTATCTTTACCAATGTATGTCCTCTGGTCTAGCCATATGTGTAAGGTAGAATTGGGATCATGATATTGGGGTGAGGAAGCATTTAAGAACTAGAGGAAAGTTGTATGTTTCATCATTGCTACCTTGCACCCCTACTGGCTCATCTCCTCCCCACAACCCTTCAGTAAGTGGTGTCCAGTTGCCTAACGATGATCTTTGAGTCTCCACTCTGCACACACCCACATTTATAATGATAGGATATTTTTGTTCATTGATGCTTGATACCTGATCCCTTCGACAGCTTGTGGTCACACAGGCTGGTGTGCTTCTTCCATGTGGGCTTTGTTGCTTCTGAGCTAGATGGCCGCATGTTTATCTTCAAGCCTTTAAGACCCCAGACG
>NW_022103961.1:11248-20810 GCF_000313985.2 Echinops telfairi | reverse complement strand
ATTTTGGATCACTTGTTGCTCCTCTTTCCCTGGGTTTGTCATCACCACCTCCTTACCCCCTCCTCCCCCTCTCCCGTGCCCCCCCAAGAGCCACCGGTCACATTGTTTTCTCCTCCAGACTATTCATCCAGCCTATCTTATCTAGATACATCTGTGAGATAATAATATGCACCAAAAATCAAGCCATAGCAAGAGAGGCGATGAATGTGAACACAGTGATGACAACAAAAAAGAAAACCAATGACCCATAGACGAATAAATTAATTAAAAGAAAAAAATTAAAAAGAAAGAAAAACCTGTAAATAGATCAAGGTCTGATTTTTTTATCTCTCTGCATGTCCTTCAGTCAGGTCCGATGGGGTGCCATGCTCTAGCCCCAAAGTCTGCCATTTGTACTCCCTCAGGGTCTCCCTCCTCTACTCCCCTGGTTGCTCTGCCCCATGCCTTTAGTGGTTTGCCTCAGTGTCACATGGTCAGTTCAGGCCAGTCCTGACAGTGAGTTTCCATTTTTATCCTGCTTAGGGCCCTGGTCCAGCAAGGGACTGCTGGTCTCACAGTGGGTAAATCCTTAAACTTAACCCTAACCCTAAACCTAACACGCTAACCCCAACAACACTAACCCAAACCCTAACCCTAACTCTAACACTCATCCTGAACCTAATCTTTAACAACCCTCAACTTAACCCTAACACAAACATTAACTCTAACAAACCTAACCCTAACCTTCACCCTAACAATTCTAAACGTAACCCTAACCTCAATCTAAACAAAACTCTAACAACCCTAAAGCTATCCCTAAACGTAACCCTACCCTTAAACCTAACCCTAACTCTAACAACCCTTATTCTTATCCTAATGTGAATCCTAACCCTAACCACCAAAACACTAACCCAAATCCTAACAACACTAACCCTAATCCTAACATTAACCTAAACCTAACCCTAACAATAACAACCCTAACCATAACCTTAACACTAAAAATTGTAACCCTATCCCTAACCGTAACCATAACTGAAACAATAACTACCCAAACCCTAACCGTAACACCAATAATCCTAACACTAGCAACCCTAATCATAAACCTTACCCTAACAACCCTAACCATAAAAACCTAACCCTAACACTAATCCTACCACTAACAACGCTAACACTAACCCTAACACTAAAAAACTAAACCAAACCTTAAAAATAATCCTAACCCAAACTCTAACCTTAACCTTAAACCTAACCCTACCAACCCAACCCTAACGTAACAACCCTAACAACACTAACACCAACCATAACCTTAAAAACTCTAAACCTACAGTTAACCTAAACACTAACCCTATTCCTAGCAACCCTTACTTTAACCCTAACTCTCACAACCCTAACCCTAACATAAAACTTACCTTACCCAAAACCCTAACCTTAACAACCCTAACACAAAGCCTAACCCTAACCCTGACCTTACAAACACTAACCATAACCTGTACCATAACTCTAACAACCCTAACGATAACCATAACCTCAACCCTAACCGTAACCCTAACAAGCCTAACCCTGCCCATAAAACTAACCCTAACCTTAATCCTAACACTAACAACCATAACACTAACCCAAACCCTAACTTTAACCCAACACCACTAACCCTAACCCCAATCTCAACCCTAATCCTAACAATCCTACCCATAACCATAACCCTAGCAACCCTAACCATAAAACACAAACCCTTACCCTAACCCTAAGAACCCTAACACTAACCCTAACCCGAACAACATTAACTCAAACCTTAATCCTAAACCTAACCCTAATTCTAACCTTAACCCTAAACCTAAGGCTAACAACCATGACGCTAACCCTAACCCAAACCCTAACTCTAACAACCCTAAACCTAACCTTAACAATATTAATCCTAACCCTAACACATACACTAACCCTAATCCTAACAATCCTAACCATAACCGAACTTAACACTAACCCTAATAACCCTAACACTAACTCTAACCTTAAAAACCCTAATCCTAATCTTAAAGTGAACGCTAACCCTAAACCTAACAACCCTAACCTGGACCCTAACACTAACAACCATAACCATAACCATAACTCTAACAACCTTAACCCTATCCCTAAACCTAACCCTAATCATAACATTAACCATAACTTTCTTCCCTAACAACACTAACCCTAACCCAAACCCAACAGCCCAAGCCGTTACCCAAGCCCTAACCCAAACCTAACAACCCTAACCATAACCATAACTTTAACAACCCTCACTCCAACAACCATAACACTAACGCTAATGTAAAAAGCTTACCCATGGCAACCTTACACATCACAAACTTAAACACAATCCTAAACCTAACCCTACCCTAAGCCTAACCCCAATCCTAACTCTAAAAACCATGAACATAACCCTTTCCCTAACCCTAACAACCCTAACCAAAAACCTCACCCTAACTCTAACAACCATAAACATAACCACAACCCTAAAAAAACTAGCCCAACCCTAACCTTAGCAACACTAACCCTCAGCTTAACCCTAACACTAACAACCCTAAACCTAACCCTAACAACCATAACCATAACAACTCTAACCCAAACCCTAACCATAACACCACTAATCCTACTCCTAACCCTAACCCTCACCCAAAGAACCATAAACCTAACTCTAACCCTAACCCTAACAATCCTAACCATGACTGTAACCCTAACCCTAAAAACACTAACCCAACCCTAACACTATCAACCCAAACCCTAACCCTAACACCACTATCCCTAACCATAACCATAACCCTAACAACCCCAACCCTAAAACCCCAACCTGAACCCGAACCCAATCCCTAACCCTAACAACACTAACCCTAACCTTGAGTCTAACCCTAACCCTAACAAACCTAACCCTAGCCCTAACCCTAATCTTAACAACCCTAACTCTAATCCTAACCTGAACCCTAATGCTAACCATAACAACCCTAACTCTCACCATAACCCTAACAACCCTAACCCTAACTCTAACCCTAACAACATTAACCCTAACCCTATCTCTAACCTTAACCCTAAATTTGCTCCTAACAACCCTAACACTTTTCTGAACCCTAACCCTAACCCTAACAAACCTAAGCCTACACATAACCCTAACAACCCTTACCTTAACCCTAATCCTAGCCCAAAACCTAAACATCACCATAACCCTGACACTAACAACCGTAAACCTAACCCTAAGCCTAACCCAAACGTAGCACCTTAACCCTGTAAGCTAACAAACCTTACCTTGACCCTAACAGTAACAATAACAACTGTAAACCTAACCCTAACCCTAATCCTTACAAGCCTAACCTAACCTGAACCCTCACAACCCTAACCCCCAAATCCTAATCCCAAAAACACTTACCGTAACTTTAACAACACTAGCCCAAACCCTAAACCACTAAATCTAACCCCAACATTAATTCTAACCCTAATCTTAACCCTAACAACCCTAACCCTAACCCTTAACCCCAACCCTTACTCTAACACACCTAACCATAATCCTAACCCTAACCCTAAATCTAACTCTAACCCTCACAGCCCTAACCCAATGCTTAAACCTAACCCTAAAGCTAACCCTAACCTTAACTCTAACAACCCTAACCTTAATCCTAATGTGAACCCTAACACTGACCCTAACAACCGTAACCTTAACCCTAACCCTAACTGTAACACTAATGTTAACCTAACAACTCTAACCCTAACCCTAACATAACAACCATAGCGCTAACCCTAACCCTAAAAAGCATATCCTTAACAACCCTAAACCTAACCACCTTAACCCTAACCCTAACAACCCTAAACCTAACAAACTTAAGCCTAACCCTTACCTTCACTGTAACCCTGGTCCTAACAAACCTAAACCTAACCCTAACCCAAATGTAACCAACTTCACCCTAACAACCTTAAACCTAACAAATCTAACTCAAGCCTGACCCTAACCATAACAATCCTAAACCTAATGATATCCCTCAACCTAACAACCCTAACCAAAACCCTAACCCTAACCCTAAACCTAACCCTAACCTGAACAACCCTACCCTAACCCTAACAACCTTAACTCTAAACTTATCCCTAAGCCTAACAAGCATAACTATAATTGTAACAACCCTAACACTAATCCTAACACTAACCATAACCCTAACACTAACCATAACCCTAACACCCCTAATCCTAATCCTAAACCCAACCTTAACCATTACATTAACCTGAGCAAGTTAAACAACCCTAACCCAAACCTCACTGTAACTCTAACCCTATACATAACCCTAACAACCCTAGCCCTAATCCTAACCCTATCACAAAGCTTAAGCCTAAGCCTTACCCTAACAACCCTAACCCTAACCCTAACCCTAGCAACCCTACGCTAACCCTGACAACCCTAATTCTAACTGTAACCTTAATCATAACTCTAACACCCCTAAATCTAACCCTAACAACTATAACCACAATCCTAACAAACATAACCTTAATCCTAAGCCTAACAATAACCCTAACAAACCTAACCCTAAACCTAAACCTAACACTAACACTAACCATAACACTAAAAGCCCTAACCCTAAACCTCACCATAACAACCCTAAACCTAACCGTAAACCTAACCCTAAGCCTAACCATAACCGTTACCCTAACAACTCTAAACCTAACCCAAACCCGCAACCTAACCATAACCCTAACAACCCTACCCTAACACTAACAACACCAATCCTAACCCTAACCCTAACAAGCCTACACCTAACCCTAACAGTAACATTAACTCTAACCCTAACAACCCTAACCCTAACCTTAAACCTAACGCCGCTAACCCAAACAACCATAACCAAAACCCTAACCCTAACCCTAACAACCCTAACCCTAAACCTAACTCTATCCCTAATTCTAACACTAACCCTAATGTTTTCCCTAAAAATCCTAACCCTAACAACCCTAAGCATGACTCTAACCTTAACCCTAACATCCCTAACCTTAACCATGACCCTAATAAACCTAAACCTAACCCTTACCCAGACATTACAATCTTAACCCTAACAACCTTAAAACTAACCACCCTAACCCCAAGCCTAACCATAACCCTATCCCTAACCCTAACAACCCTAAACTAAACACTAACCCTAACCCTAACTCTAACCCTAACAACCATAACCATAACCCTAAAAACAGTAACTGAAGCCTAACCCTAACAACCCTAATGCTAACCTTAACCCTAATGACCCTAACCCTAACTCTAACCCTAAATCTAACAACCCTAACCATAACCATATCCCTAAAACTATAAACACTAACACAAACCTAACACAAACAACCCTAACCCTTACACTAACACTAACCCTAATCCTAAATATAATCCTAACACACCTAAACTTAACAGTAACCTTAAGTTCCCTATACATAAGCCTAACACTAACTCTAATGATAAATTAAATCCTAACCCTAACTCTAAACCAGAACCTAGCATTAACACTAACCTTAATCCTAACCCTAACAACCATAGCGCTAACACTAACCCTAACCCTAAGCCTAACCGTAACAAGCCTAAGCATAAATCGAACCCTAACAACCCTAACCCTAACCATACCGCTATCTCTAACCCTAAAAACCCTAATCCTTGCCAGAAAATTTAAAAAACTAACCTTAACCCTAACAATGTTAGCCCTAACCCTAAGAACCCTAACCCTAACCCTAAGCCTAACAATACTAACCCTAAAAGTAAACCTAACCCTAAGCCTAACCATAATCATTACCCTAAAAACCCTACCCCTAACCCTTACCGTAAACCTAACCCTAATCCTAACAACCCTACCCTAACACTAAACCACTAATCCTTACTCTAACCCTTAGAACCCTACACCTAGCCCAACACTAATCCAAAAACTAACACAACAACCCTAACCCTAACCTTAAACCTAACAACCTTAACCCTAACAACCATAAACCAAACCTTAAACCTAACCCTATCACTAACAAATCTAACCCTAACTCTGACTCTAATCCTAGCACTAACCCTAATATTTCCCTAAACACACTTACCCTTACCCTAACCCTAACAATCCTAACCGTTACGCTAA
The DNA here is from genome assembly GCF_000313985.2 of Echinops telfairi. Taxonomy (NCBI): domain Eukaryota; kingdom Metazoa; phylum Chordata; class Mammalia; order Afrosoricida; family Tenrecidae; genus Echinops; species Echinops telfairi. Next base: position 14,739 of record NW_022103961.1, on the reverse strand, counting down.
CTCTAACCCTAACCCTAAAACCCTTGACCCTAACCCTGACCCTAACAACCCTAAGCCTAAACCTAAGCCTAACCCAAACATCACAACCTAAAACCTAACAACCTTAAACTTAACAACCCTAATCCCACCCCTAACTGTAAACCTAACCCTAACAATCAGAACCCAACACTAACCGTAACACTAACTCTAAACCTAACAACCCTAACCCTAACCCTAAAAACACAAACCCAAGCCTAACACTAACAACCCTAACCCTAATCCTTAACCTAATCCTCACATACCTAACCCTAACACTAAATTTAAGAAGCCTAACACTAATCCTAACCCTAACCCTATTGCTAAATTAAATCCTAACTGTAACACTAAACCGTAACCTAACCCTAACAACACTAAGCTTAAGCCTAACCCTAATAAACCTATCCCTGACCCTAACCCTAAATCTAACACTAACAACCTTTAACTAAACTGAACCCTAACAAACCTAGCCTTAACCCTATCCCTAACCCTAAAAATCCTATCCCTTATCAGAAACCTAACAAACCTAGCCCTAACCATAAACCAAACGCTAACCCCAACCTTAACCCTAATCCGAACTATCCTAACTTTAACAAACATAAGCCTAAACCTAACCCTAACTCTAACCATAACCTTAACCCTAACCAAAGCTAACACAACCCTAACAGCCTTAAACTTAAAAAACTCAAACCCAACTCTAACTCTAAACCTAAACTTAACCATAAGCCTAAATCTAACTCTAACCCGAACAAACCTAAATCTAACCCTAACAACGCAAAGCCTTAAAACCTAACCCTTAAGTTTAAGTGGAGAGAAAATGTTTTGAGAATGATGTACAAATGCGCTTTACACAATTGATGTGTGTATGGATTGCGATAACAGTTGTATGAGCCCCTGATACAATGTTAAAAAAATAAAAATAAAAATAACCTAATCCTTAAACCCTAATCCTAACACTACCCTAACCCTAACAACCCTAAACCTAACACTAACTATGCTAACCCTAACCCTAACCTAACCCCTAACTCTAATAACCATAAGGTTGACCATAACCCTATCAATCCTAAACATAACCCTAAATCTAACCCTAACTTAAGCATAACCGTAACCCTAACCCTTACCCTAACAAACCTAACCTGTACCAAAACACTAACAACCCTAACAATAACCCAACTATAACAACCCTAACTCTAACCCTAACAATCCTAACCCAAACCCTAACCCTAACAAAACCTAACCCTAAAAATAACCTTCACCCTAGCCCTAACCCTAACAGTAAACTTAACCCTAATCCTAACACTAAAATGAAGCTTAACCCTAACAACCCTAATCATAATCTTAACACTATAAACACTAGCCCTAGCATCCCTAACCCTAACGCAACCCTAAGAACCTCAAACATAACCCTAAACCTAACCCTAGCAACCCTAACCCTGATTTTAACCTGAACAACTCTAACATTAACATAACCCTAAAAACCCTAACCCCAATAACCCCAACGCTATCTATAGCCAAAAGCCTAAACCTAACATTAACCCTAACCCAAATCCTACCTTAACCCAAACAACCTAACCCTAGCCCTTAGCATAACCCTAAATATAACACTAAACCTAAAGATTCTAAACGTAACCCTAACCCGAACCTTAACCCTAACAACCCAAACTCTAACCCTAACACTATCTCTAAAATTAACCCTAAACTTAAACCTAACAACCCTAACCCTAATAACCCTAACCCTAACACTAACCCTAACTCTAACCACCCTAACCCTAAACCTAACCCTAACCATATCCCTAACCTTAAAACTAACAACCTTAACCATAACCCTAACTCTAACACTAACCCTAACACTAACAACGCAAACCCTAACCCTAACAAACCTAACCCTAAAATCCTAACTCTACCACAAACCCTAACACTAACCCTAACCCTAATCCTGACCCTGACAAAGCTAACCTTAACCCTAACCCTAACAACCCTAACCCTAACCAGAACCCTAACACTAACCCTGAAAACTAATCCAACCCTAACATCCCTAAATCTAACCTTAACCCTAACCCTAACACTAAAGCTAAGCTTAACCCCAACAACCTTAACCCTAACCATAATCCTAACACTAACCCTAACAACCCTAACCGTAAACCTCACCCTAATGCTTAATCAAATCCTAACCCTAATTCTAACCCTAAAACTAACCCTAACAACCCAAACAACCATAACCAAAACCCTAACCTTAACCTTAACTCTAACCCTAACAACCCTAACCGTAACCTGAATCATAACAACCCTAACCCAAACGCTAACCCAACCCTAACCCGAACCATTACCCAAACCATAAGCCTAACATTCCTCACCATAACCTTAAGCTGAATGCTAAACCTTACCCTAACCCTAAACTTAGCAACCTTAACACTAACCCTAACCTTAAGAGACCTACTATTAACACTAACTCTAACAAACCTAATGTTAACCTAACCCTAACGCTAACCTTAACTCATACCTTAACAAATCTAACCTTATCCCAAACCCAAACAACTCAAACCATAATGCTAACCCTAACACCACTAACCCTAACCTAATGCTAGCCCTAATCTTAACCCTAACCCTAACTTTAACCCTAACACTAACAACCTTAACCCTAATCCTAATAACCATAACCATTACCATAATGTTAAAAACCTGAAGCTAAACCTTAACCCAACCTAACTCTAACCTTAGCTCGAAAAACCCGAACGCTTACTAGAACCCTAACAACCCTAACCCTAACCCTAACTCTAACCTTAACCTTAAGGACCTTAGCAGTAACCCTTACAAACCTAACCCTAAAACCATAACCCTACACCTAACCCTAACACTAACAGCCATAACTGTAACAAGAATGACCCTAGCCCAAACCTTAACCCTAACTCTAACAAGCCTAACCATAACCCTAACACTGACACTAACAAACCTAACTGTAACCCTAACCCTAACAACCCTAAACTGGACCATAACACTAACCGTAACCATAACAAACCTAAACCTAAGCCTAGCACTAACCCGAAACATAACAACCCTAACCTACCACTACCTCTAAACCTAGCAACCCTACCCTAACCATAACAACCCTAACCCTAACCCTAAACTTAGCCCTAACCCTCATCCTAAACTAAACAAACTTAACCCTAACAACCTTAACCTTAAAAGTCCTATCAACAACCATAACACTAAGCCTAACATTAACCCTAAACCTAACACTAACCATGAACCGAACAATCCCAAGCCTAACCGGAACCTTTATCCTAACCCTAACAATCCTAACCCTAACCTGAACCCTCACAAGCCTAACCTTAAAACCCTAACCCGGACTTCCGGGAAGATGTCGACGGAGTGACACGCACCAGAGGGACTCCGCAGAATCCAGCCCAGGAGAGCTGCTTAGAGGGAACTTTAACACAACTAGAACACAGGAGGAGCATCATAAAGATAAGTAGGCA
>NW_022103961.1:384-3765 GCF_000313985.2 Echinops telfairi | reverse complement strand
AAAAAAAACCCTAACCCTAACACTAACAATTCTAGCCCTAACCCTAACCACATTAGACTTAAGCATATCCCTAACCCTAACCCTAACAACTCAAACCCTAAGCCTAACCCTAACCCTAACAAACTTAACCTTAACTCTGACCCAAACCCTAACTCTAACAACCCTAACCCCAACACTAATCATAACAATCCTAACCCATTCCCTAACCTGAAGTCTAACCATAACCCTAATCTTAACCTAAACCCCAACCCTAACAACCGTATCCCTAACACTAACCCTAATTATAACCCTAATACTAAAAACCCTAACACTGACAACCATTACCCTAACCCTAACAACCCTCACAATCCTAACCCTACCCCTAACAACCCTAATCCTAAAACTAAACCTAACACTGAAAACCCTAATCCTAACCCTAAATCTAACCTTAATCCTAACCCTAACGCTAACATTTTCCATAACAGCCAAACCCTAACCGCAAAACTAACAAACCCAACCCTTAAACTAACCCCAACCAGAACCCTAACAAAATCTAACCCTAACCATAAACATCCAAAACCTAATCCTAAGCCTAAACCTAACCTTAATACTAACAACACTAATTGTAACCCTATCCCTAAACATAATCATAAAAACCCTAAACCTAATGTAACCCTAAACTTAACCCTAAGCCTCACTCTAAACCTAACAATCCTAAACTAACACTAAACTTAACCCTAACCCTAACAACCCTAAACCTAATCCTAAACCTAACAACCCTAACCCTAACAATTATATCCAAAACCCTAACCTTAACCCTAAACCTAACAACCTTAACTTACCCTAAAAACGTTAAACTTAACAACCTTAGCCCTTACCCTTATCCTAAACCTAACCTTAACCCTAGCAACCCTAAGCCAAACTCTAACACTCACCCTAATCCTAAACCTAAACCTAACATACATAACCTTAACACTAACCTTAACAACCCTAACACTAAGCCTAACCATAAACCTAAAGCTAAATTAAATTCTAACTCTAAAATGTAAACTAACCCCAACAACACTAACCTTAACTCTATCCCTAACAATCCTAGCCCTTACACAAACCCTAACACTAACCATAACCCTAACAACCCGAACCCGAACCCTAACAACCCGAACCCTAAAACTAAAACTATCCCTAATCCTAAAAACCCTAATTCTTACCAGAACCTTAACAAACCTAACCTTAACCTTAACAACGTTAGCCCTAACCCTAAAAACCCTAAACCTTACCCTAAACTTGACATTAACTCGAATCCTAACAACCATAACCATAACCTTAACATCTTTAACCATAACGGTAACACTAACAACTGTAACCCTAACCCTAACACCACTAACGCTAACCCTAACCTTACCCCTATCCCTAACCCTACCAACCCTAAGCATAACCCTAACCCTAACAATCCTAACCATAACTTAAACCTAACAACCTTAACTATATATCCCTAACACTAACCCTATCCCTAACAACCCTAATTCTAACAACACTAGCCCAAAACTCTAATAACCCTAACCTTAACTCTAACCCTAACCTTAATTCTAACCCAAACCTTAATTCTAACAATCCTCACCCTAACAATTCTAACTCTAACCTTAATCCTAACACCAAGTCTAAACCTTACTCTAACAAGCTTAACCCTATCCCTAAACCTAACCCTAACCTTAACCCTAAACCTAACTCTAACAACCCTAACCGAAGTCTTAACGTGTATCCAACCCTAACAACTATGACAATAATCCAAACCCTAACAACTCTAACACTAACCCTGAACACTAAACTTAAATCTAACCCTGACACTAAGAACCCTAACATGCACCTTAACCCTAACAACCGTAACACTATCCCTAATCCTAACTTTAACCTTGACACTAACAACCCTAAACCTAACAGTAACCCTAAACCTAACTCTAACAACCCTAACCCTAATCCTAAACCTAAGAATGCTGACCCTAACACCATAACCCAAACCTTAATCCTAACCCTAACCCAAACAATCCTAAACCTAACCCTAACACTAAACCTAACCATAACTCTAACCAAAACAAACAATACACTAACCATCATAAATTTTAAAACCCTAACCCTAACAACCTTAATTCTAACCTTATCACTAAGCCTAACAACCATAACCATAATCCTAACAGCTCTAACCCTAATCCTAACACTAACCATAACTCTTTTAACAACTCTAATCCTAAACTTAAACCCAACCCTAACCATTTCATTAACCCGAACATCTTTAACAACCCTAACCCAAAACCTACTCATAACTCTAACCCTAAACATCACCCTAACAACCCTGACACTAAACCTAAACCGAACCTTTACCCTATCACTAAGCTTAAGCCTAATCCTTATCCTAACAACCCTAAGCCTAACAATCCTACGCTAACCCTAACAACCGTAATCCTAACCATAACCCTAATCATAATCTTACCCCCTAAACCTAACCCTAACAACTGTAACCATAATCCTAACGAGCATAACCCTAATCCTAAACCTAAGCATAATCCCAACAAACCTAACCCTCAACCTAAATCTAACCCTAACACTAACCATAACCCTAACAAACGTTATCCTAAACTTAACCCTCAGTCTAAACCTAACACTAACCTTAATATAACCCTAACCCTAACCCTCAGTCTAAACCTAACTGTAACCTTAACCCTAACAACATGAACCTTAGCCCTACACCTAAACCTAAGCTTAACTCTAACCCTTAGCATAAACTCTAAACTTAAAACTAACCCTAAACCTAACCCTAACCATAACCAACCTAAACCTAACCTTAAGCCTAACCCTAGCCCTAACTCTAAGTCCAACCCTAACACTAACACTAACCCTAACCCTAAACCCTTACAACCAAACCCTTACATTTTAAACCTAACCCTAACACTATTTCTAACAATTTTAAACCTAACCCTAACCTTAACCACCCTAAACATAAACATAAACATAAGCCTAAGCCTAAGCCTAAACCTAATCCTAACAACCATAACCGTAATCTTAAACCTAAACTAACAACCCTAACTCTAAGTCTATCCCTAACCTTATCCCTAACAATCCTAACCTTAACACTAACCCTAAGCACCCTAACAAAACCCTAACCCTAACAACCCTAACCCAAAACTTAACCTTAAACCGAGTCCTAAATCTAACACTAAACTTAACCCTAACCCTAACAATAACCCCAAAACTAACCCTAACTCTAACAACCTTAACGATTATTCTAACCCTAACAACCCCAACCCTAACATTCCTAACCTTAACCCTAACAATCCTAATCATAACCCTAAACCTAACCCGTACCTTAACACTAACCCTAAAAACCCTAAGTCTAACACTAACACTAAC
>NW_022103961.1:0-126 GCF_000313985.2 Echinops telfairi | reverse complement strand
AACCCTAAAAACCCTAAGTCTAACACTAACACTAACACTAATACTAACAACCACAAACCTAACCCTAACCCTAAATTTAACCCTAATTCTAACAATCCTAACCCTAAACTTAATCCTAACACTAAC
>NW_022103960.1:125701-127705 GCF_000313985.2 Echinops telfairi | reverse complement strand
CTGCCTCTTCCTAAAATGAGACCAAAAAATCCCTTTGGCAGAGGACCAAAGGTGGTGGTGCTAACTATTTGGGTGCCCTGTTCAGGAGTTAGTATTGTGTGGGAGGAGCAACAGAGGTCCAGTCTTGTACTGCCTGCTGTTGCTCTTGAAAGTGAGGCAAGGCTTGCGGGGGCAGTGCCGGGCACTGGACCTGAGGGAGTTGATGGCCTTGAGGGACAAACCCGATGGCCCCAGGGGTTTGTCTCGGAAAGGGGGCCCGGGGCTGGCCCCGCTGGGCGTTTCCCTGTACCGCAGAGTGAGGGAACAAAGGGCTTCCTTGATAATCAGCCTTAGATCTACATTCAGAAGCCCAGTGAAAACCACGTTTGCAGCGGGGGCAGACGGTGGATGGTCTCGGCCTTTCAGGGCGAGAGGCCTTAGGTGCTGCGCAGTCTCGGGAAAAATGACCAGGCTGTTTACAATTAAAACAGGTTTTTTGAGCAGGCGCGGCAGGGTTTTGGGTCAAACCTTGAAGAGCAGCCCCTATGGCTAGTCCGAGATTATGTGAAGGACCAACCCCTGCACAGTATTTTATAAAATCAGAAATATCGCCAGTCCGGCGATGCGGACGGAGAACATCCTGACATATAGGGTTTGCATTTTCATAAGCAAGATGTTTAATAAATTCACTTTCATTTTCATCTTTGCCAACAAGCCGCTCGGCGGCGGCCGTTAAGCGGCTAATAAAATCGCTATAAGGCTCCTCAGGCCCTTGCCGAATTTTTGCCAAAGAAGTGGTGGCGGCGCCCTTGGGAGGTAAGCGGCGCCAGGCCTTAAGACCAGCCGTTTGAATTTGGGCAAGCAGTCCTGGGGAAAATCGCGCCTGTTTGTTGTTAGTATCATAGGGAGCGAGGCCCTTTAGCTTTTTAATCGTCCACCGTTTTGCCGTTCCCTTAGCCTCGGCATTACGGCGGGCAACCTCTTTACAGGCTTCTGTATATTCTGACTTCCAAAGAACAAAGTCTCCTCCGGAAAGCACAGCACGGGCTAGCATATACCAATCATTAGGAGTGAGCCATTTTTCAGTGAGGGACTCAATAAGAGACACTGTATAAGGGGCTGTAGGGCCATAAAGGGACACAGCTGACTTTAATTCTTTTATGTATTTGAGGCTGATGCGGCGATATTGCTGATCTCTAGTGTTAGTTTCCTCCTCCTGTTTCTTCACCATGGGTTCCTCCTCATCCCCACTGTCTGTGCCGGATTGCTCATCAGAGTTATCCCCTTGTGTATCTGCTGCAGGTGAGTCATCATCTGAGTCACCATCACTGCCTTTAGTTTCATTTTCAGCAGGCACACGCAACTTAGAGCGGGTGACTGGGAAAACAAGCATAGGTTTTGAAGGCTTAGTCTTTCCAAATTTTGGTGCCTGAGAGACGGGCGGCTTCTTTAGCAAGGGAGTGGTGGCTCTCCGTGCGCCAGGGCCCATAGGGCCCATTTCCAGCTGTTGCAAGGCATTTTGCAAAGACTGGAAACCTTCACAGCACGCTTCCGTGGCTCTTTTTAAAAGTGCCCAGTCACGTGGGGCGCGCGCAGCGGGCGCCAAAACGGGAGCGGGGAAAGGAGGAACAGGGGCATGCTTAGTATTGTACAGCGGTGGCCAGCCAGAGGTGCCCAATAAGGGAGGCCAATCGAGGTTATTATAACGTGCCGCTGCCTCTTCTAAATCATCCCAATTAATTTCCGAGTCTGTGTTTTGTGGCGGGTTTTGCAAAATCGGGCTCTGTAAGGGCACCTGCGAATCATTAAGAGGGGGATGATTTTTATGCTCTGCGGGGGGTGGGTAAAGTTTTGGGGGAGTCACCCCTGTCTCTGAGACAATGGAAAGGGAGTCCTGTTCTTTGGGTTCCTCTGGGGGATGAGCAGAAGGTAGAGGGCACGAACAAATAGATGGGGCTCGAGAGGGAGGTTTGCTACTTTTATATTCAGTTTTTAAGTAAGTCCGTGACTGAGACACAATTTTAT
>NW_022103960.1:123823-125601 GCF_000313985.2 Echinops telfairi | reverse complement strand
GTGAGGTGGCCTAGGGATCTGCAGGGACCCCTTAGCGGGGTGCCCTCCAGGCGAGGAGTTCGCGGTTTTGAGAGCATGCTCGCTACCAGGCGGCGGGGGAGGGGCCGCAGGTAGGGAGCGTACCAGCAGTCTCCATGGGATGGTTTCGGCAGAGCTTCTAGATCAATTTATGAGAACATGAAGCAGGCCTGAGTGTCAGGTCCAGGTGAGGGTCCCAAAGCCCGCCCCTAGAATCCCTCACTCCAAAGATGACATCCCCCTTACCTCAGCCACCAAACACTGGAACCCACATCCCTTCCTCCCCAAACATTGGAACCACGATCCACCCAACCTGGATCCAGACTACTGGATCTCCATGCTTCTGTCACCAGATCCTAGATTGCCCTCACCCCTGGTCCCACTGCTGAGGTCCTGGGTCTCTGCCATCCAGCTGTGGGGACCTTACTTGCATGACCCACATCTAACATCCTGACCGCCAGATCAACAGTCTCCCACAGCCCCATTCTTAAATTCCAACCTCCCCTTGTCACTTGGTCTTGCTCCAGACTTCCTAGCTACTAGATTCCCACCTTGCCTTGTCCTAATCACTGGGCTCCCCACAACTGCGCTGATGGATCCTGAGCCTTCAACCACATATCCCCAACACCCCAACACAAGTCTTCTGGCTCTCTCAGGCTGCAGATCAACTGTCCCATGATGCACTGGGTCCTTGACCCCCCAAACTGCAATGAAGCCACAGAAGTGCTGGCTTCAAGCCTGGGTAATCATGCTGAGTCACTGAAGGCCAGATCGAGAGAAGCCACAAATCTCCGGATTCTGACAATGGGATTTCTAGATCCTGGGGCCACCGCACCACCTCCCTTGCTGGATTCCTGAGTCCCTCTACCTTTACCATTGGATCCCAGATCCCTTCGCCTGGATGGCTGAATTTTCTACACATCATTCACTGTACCCACAACCCCCAGGACTGGATCCCACACCCACAACTTCCAACCCACAGGAGTCTGGCTCCTCAAACCACTACCATGAGAGGCCCACAACACTGTGGCCAGCGGGAGCATCCCAAGCCTGCAGTCCAGATCGCTTGATCTCATCAGCAGCCTGTGACCCTCATCTGGGGAAGTCAGACCCGCCCTTCAGGCACTTGATCCCTACTCCTTGTGCCCAGGATTCGGATCTCATTCTCCCAGTCACACATTCCTCAGCCCTCAGACCCCAGCCACAAGATCCTGGGTCCCCCTGCCTCACCCCAACACACACCGAGGACCACACAGTCTTGGGAGCCCAAGCAGAAGCCCAGCAGAGCATGACCCCTGGCAACCACCACAGATGTGGGAGTTCTCCATGGTCCTGACTCAGCCCAGGCCAGGGAACAGGAAAGAGGTGCACCTGCCACTCCCTGTATGACCGCCCACTTATCCCCTGCCCTTATCATTCTGGATGACCAGTCCCTCAAACCCCCTCCCCTATCTATAGACAACTGTCCGCTGGAATTCTCAAAGGCTGGCAAGGAACCATTCTTAGGTCAGGAGGCCAATGAAGGGGATCCCCCCTCACCCCAGCACTGCAAGTGCTTTCCAGGCTTTTCCCTCAGGCCTCAGTGAGTTGAAAGCCTGAAATGCTACTCTGTGGACCCCCTGCCACAAAATCCAGTCTCCAATTATATAACAGCAACCCCAACGGCCAGCTAAGTCTCCTGTCCTACCAGAGCAGCAAGCACCCGGCCCCTGTCCCTGCTCTCTCCTGCTTCTGCTCTTTATGTTAAAGAGCTGTGGGTC
>NW_022103960.1:83803-123162 GCF_000313985.2 Echinops telfairi | reverse complement strand
GGGGGCAATTACCTAAAAATTGGTACCGGTGGGGGAAGGGGGGTCCGCGACGACGAAGGTCTTCAAACTTTCAGAAACGGAGTGGTCTAGCTTTCACTTCCGGAACTTGCCTCTCGGTGGATTCAAACTGGCTACCTTCCAGTGAATAGACCAGGCCTTCACCATTTCCCGTGGAGAAAATCCTGTAGCGCAGTTCCTCCTCCAGAAAAAGTGCAGGGGCGTTCGTGGGGATGGACTCCAGGTTGGTGGACGAATCCACAAATGCGGGCTGGAGACTGGCCTGGAGATCTGCTTCTGACCAGAGTCCAGCAAGAAAGCCCTTTAAGGCACAGTTCTACTCGCTACCACTGGGGGCGCCGCGGGCCAGTCTGACAACTGCTTTTTTGATGGCTTTATTTTGCCTGTAACACTTTGGTAGGTTTAGGGACCACGGCGGCTGAGCAGATGGGGCAGGGGTGAAAGCGTTCAGCTGTCAATCTAAAGTGGGAGGTTTCGAGCCCACCAGCCCTTCTGGAGAACGACGTCAGCCTCCTTGGGGCAGAGGGGCTCTGCCATCTCCGGGGTGGCTCTGAGCTGGGGCTGTGTTGCTTTGGCTTCTTATCTCGCCCTGTGGACCATGCCTTTATTTTCAGCTGTTTTGATTGCTGATGGAACTATTCTAAGCAACATGAGCTAGACTTGTTAACAACATCAACCTGAACGTAAGTTTTGAACTCGCAAATCCATCTAAACGTATTTCTCTTGTTTCCCATGTACAGTTAATATTTCCACATCCTTGGTCTGTGCTTTCTATTCATTCTTTTCAAAAGCGAACTATCCTGTGAAGGAAACTGCTCTGAACTTCAGTGTGCCCGTTGCTTTGAGGGCACATGTTTACATTTCTCTGGTCTAAATACCTTGGAGTGAAATTGCTGGGTCAGATGACAGATGTGTGTTAACTTTATAAGACATTTCCAAATTGCTTTCCAGAGTGGCTGCCCCATCTTTCCCCCTACAACCTACAAGCAACATGTGAGCATCCAGGTTTGGGCTTTCTCCTCTGGGCACATATGCCCAGACCAGGTGTCCAGCTGGATGACTATTCTCTAATATTGAAGACTCCATTCTGTCTCTCACCACTGGTCCTGAAGGGATCATCCGCCCTGGTTTCCCTGTTTCCAGTTCCTATCTGTACCAGTGTACATCCTCTGGTCAAGCCAGATTTGTAAGGTAGAATTGAGATCATGATAGTGGCCAGAGGGGGTGGGGGGGGCGGGTGAGGGGGGATGGAGGAGGAAGAAGTATTTAGGAACCAGAGGAAAGTTGTATGTTTCATCATTGCTACATTGCACCCTTACTGACTCGTCTTCTCCCTACAATCCTTCTGTAAGGGGATGTCCAGTTGCCTACAGATGGGTCTTGGGTTCCCAACCTGTACTCCCCCTCATTCACAATGATTGGATTTTTTTGTTCTTTGATGCCTTATATCTGATCCCTTTGACACCTCGTGATCACACAGACAGGTGTGCTTCTTCCGTAATCTCTATGTGTTTGAATTTGCTCAGGCTTGACAAGTGTCCCAGCATGTGGTCTATTTTCAAAATGTGGCATGCGCACTTGAGAAGAAGGTGCATTTTTTTTTTTTTGCATTTGGATGGAAAGCTGTGAAAATGTCTATCAGATCTAGTTGCCTAATTGTAGTGTTTAGCTCTATAGGCTCTTTGTTGAGTTTCCTTCCAATGATCGATCTTTCTCTGAAAGCCGTGTATTAAAGTCACCAACTCTAGCTGTTGAATCCGTGATATCTTTTTTCATGTTCTGAATAGTTTGACAAATTTTGCAGGTCTCTCATTTAGCGCATATATATTTATTATGCTCACTGGTTCCTGGTAATATGATTCTTTGAGCAGTATAAAGTGCCCCTCCTTATCTCTTTTTATGGTTTGAACCGTGAGATAAGTTTTGTCTGAGATTAGGATTGCGATTCCTGCTTTTTATGAGTTACTGTTTGCCTGGGGTATCTTCTGTTGGCCTTTTAGTCTTACTTTATCTTGTCTGCGAGCTTATGATGTGTTTCCTGCAGACAACAGATTGATGGGTTATGTGTTCAAGCCAGTCTGCAAGCCTCTTTATTTCAGTGCAGGAGTTAAGACCGTTGACATTTAGCGTTATTATCATGATCTGCGGATTCATTGCTGGCATCTCGTGTCTTTTGATTCGGGTGTTTTCTTATCCTCCTTCTTATCACTGTGGTGTGTCTTTGTGGGGGGATTCTTTATTGCCTTCTTTTCCCGTTGTGACCATGTTATCTTGGCGTTTGGTATTGGCTCGTTGGCGTCCGCTTGGAGTTGGGCTATATGGTGTTCTCCTATTTGTGCTTGGTGGATGTTGGTCTTCTGGCCATAGTGAGTAGGCAAGGTTCTTCCTCAGGGTTGGGTGCCTTGAAGTTTATTCCTTGTTGTTTTCTGTCCTGGAAGACCCTTATCTCTCCTTCTATCTTAATAGATAATTTGGGAGGGTAAAGAATTCTAGGGGAGGCATGGTTTTCTTTCAGCTTTTGGAGGATGTTAGTCCACTCTCTCCTCCTCTTCATGGTTTCTGTTGATAGGTCTGAGGCATAGTCTTACCTGAGAGCCATTGTAGGTGACTGTCTTCCTTTCTCTTGCTGCTCTTAGGATTTTCTCTTTTTCCTCAAAGTTGGATAGCTTAACTATTAGAGGCCTTGGTGTGTTCTTCCTGGGGTTTAGTGTACTTGGTGTTCTCTCTGCCTCCTGTATGAGTGACTGATTCTAATTCATTAGAGTGGGGAAGTTTTCTTCCAGAAATTCCCTTGTTAGTTTTGTTGTTGACATCTTCACCATGCCTTGTTCTGGCATGCCAATAAGCAAAGAATGGTTAATACATGTGAACAATTTACAATCATGGCAAGTGGCACTCTGGACATCTTCGTTTATAATGATGTTTCCAACAGTGACCACATGACATCACTTTACACATGAGACTATGTATCGAGTCTCATTTTTTTTGAAAAGCATAAGTATAGCCAGATTAACTGGTGCTAGTAAAGCTTCCTGTATAACCCATTAAAGGCTTAGTGCCACGGGGTAATTTCCACAGGTCCCACTGCTCAGGTCCTGTCTCAGGCTTCAGTAACCTGGGATAGGAGGCCCCCTTCATGCCAGGCCATTAACTGTGATGGGTAGTGGTCATGCTTTTAGGGGTCCTGAGACACTCACAATCACTGACATAATCACATGAGTTAACGTTGGATTCCTCTGAGTAATCCGTTAGAAATTTTCCGTGGGGGCCCCAACCAATAACAGTTACAGTGTCATATCTTAACACCATTCCATGTGACCCCTGACATTTGAGACATTTGAGTTTGTCATCAACGATATGCCGCAAGCTCATAATTATATAGATTTCCATGTCTCCTCTGCCCTACATTGTAGTGGAGTTTTCATATTCTGCAGATGCTTCACCCTTCATCATGTGGAAGCCATGACTGGTTTCATTAAAGACCAGCCAGTTATTCCAGGCACAAGACTCAGTGGTTAAACAGCTGGGGCTGGCATGCATAGAGAAAGATCCTTAAGGAGATGGACTAAAACAGTGGCTACAAAAATGGACTCAACTATTATAAAAACTATGAGGATGGTACAAGAACAGTTAGTTTTTAGGGTTTTCTTTTTTCTGTCACACACAGGGTAGCCATGTGTAGGAACTGGTTCTGAAGCAACTAACTCACTGCCATCTAATCCATTACAACTCAAAAACACCCCCATAAGACTGAGTAGAATCGCCTCTGTGGGTTTCTAAGACTTTAACTCTTTATGGCAAAAGAAAGCCTCATTTTTCTCTCACCAAAGCACGTAACAATGAAAAAACAAAATTCAAGACATGCAATGCATGCAGTAGTTACTTAAAATCTAGCTGTGAGAATGTGGTAGTTTATTTTTCAGGCTTACATTAATTCTTTCTCATGAAATATATGAGAACAACAAGCAAAAGAGATTCTGATCATTGTCCCTCGTAGATGTTTTATTCTTTAACCCTTTTGATGTGTTCCCATCTGGATGTCGTAAGATAATATAGCACTTTGGGGCAAAGATGCAGCCTCGAAGCCCCACACTGGAGGCCAAGATGGAGAAGTTCTCCACAGCCACCATGACCTTCCCCTGGGTGCTGTGGTAGACAGGGAGGAAGTTCACCCAGTCACTGCAGAACACCAGCATGCTGAAGGTCAGGACCTTGGCCTCATTGAAGGTGTCAGGCAGGCTTCTGGCTTGGTAAGCCAAGAAAAATGTCCCCAGGGCCAAGAAGCCCAGGAATCCCAGGACACAATAGAAGGCAGTGACAGAGCCCTTGTTGCACTCAATGGTGATTATCCTGGGTTCAGAGTATGTGCTTATGGCAGTGAAAGGGGCCGCTGTTCCCAGCCAGATCCCACAAATAATCAATTGGAGAAGGGAACAAAAGGGAACCACCAGGTTTACAACCCCAGGCACCAGCAACTGCCTCATAATTCCTCCAGGTCTCATGACCTTGCAAGCCAGAATCACAGTGATGGTTTTGGCCAAAAGTGGTGGAAACAGCCACAGTGAATACGACTGCAAAGGAGATATTGCTGAGGACGCAGGTGACTGTGTTTGGAAGACTGATGAAGAGTAAGGAGCGGAGGAAGCAGATTAGGAGGTAGAGGAGGAGGACGTGACTGAGGGTGCGGTTCTTGGCCTTAACCATGGGAGAGTCTCTGTATTTCACATAGACCCACAAAACCAGGGCAGTGATGACAGGGAAGCACAGAGCTGTGCAGGCCAGAGCCATCCCCAGTGGGTCTTGATAATCCAGGGAGGTCACACTTTTGGGTAGACAGCGATTCCTCTCAGTGTTGGGGTACTGACTTTGGGTGCACTCCCAAAGTTGACCACTATCTAGGGGGAAAAGTGAGAGGGAACATGAAACAGAGGAAAGGGTGACCTCTTTCAAATCTCAGGATGGTCAGGTATACGGTTTTATTGGTTTTAATTGTCTCTTCTCTATATCTACCTGACAACTCTGATTTTTAAAAACCCACATATCATCTTTCCATGAAAAGTTGTGTGACTTGTCAAAATAGCTGTTTGATGCATTTGACTCGACTCGACTCCTGGAATCGGCAGAAACGCAGAGCAGGACTGTGCTCCCTGTGGTCTTCTGTGTCTTTGATCTCTTGGAAGCAGATCAACAGGTCTTTGTCGGAGGCACCTCTGTGTGGGTTGAGAGTATAGTTGCGTGATTAACTGTGCTACCCAGGGCCTCTTAAAGGCTCATAAGTATTTAGAGAAATTGATTGTGGGATTTTGTCAGTCCATACCTGTTTGATTAGCTATTCTTTATTCTGGACCCAAAATGCAATCAAAGCAGCAGACAGGCTGCCCTTCCTGAGGAATGTTCATGAATCCCAGGCCACAGCTCTTGCTACACACAGGTCGGGGAGTCTGAAAGAAAAGAATTATTAATAATAGTTTAATAATATTGTATAACGGAATCATATCATATAATGTAATAATATTAACTAGCATTGTTTTGTTGTTATTAAGTGACATTGAATAACATCTTGTTGTTCTCAAGGGATCTTAACTCGTAATGGTCCTAGTCTTCCAGACTGGTAATGACCCTAGTGATCCGGACTCAATGGCCCTATAAGACAAAGTCCAGTTGCCCATTTGGATTCCAAAACTGTAAGCTTTACAGAGCAAGTTGACAGCCCTCTTCTCTTATAGCTCCTATAGGTTCCAACAGAGATCCTTTCAGGCAGCCATCAAGTGCTTTACTTTTTCACCCCAGGGATCCTCAACATTGCTTTAAATTCCTCAAAATCCATTTTTGGAAATTTTCCATCATGGATGCACACAGGGAAATCAACTCGATATGAGGATCCGTCCTGTTGATGCAAGTCAAATAGTATGCTTTCCTGTGGTGGGAAAGAAAAACCCCAAATGAGTAAAGCCACTTTCAATTGTGTGTGCAAGTCATCCAAATTCTAGGTCACCAGATTATGTCCTGTCCTGTTTCTGTACACAGACGTCCCAGGGGGTAGCGGGTGGGTTGTGCTAAACTACTAACAACGTTTGGTTATCTGAACCCACCAAGCAGCACCACAAAATGTGGCCAATCTTCTTCTAAAAACATTCGAGTCAATGAAGCCCTACTGGTCCCAGTTCTCCTGTCACATGGGACGGCCAAGAGTCAGAGTCAACTTGACAGCGACAGAATCAAGGGTTGTGGTTTTTAAAAATTTTGTTTGTTGTGCATCTCAAATAGCAAAATTTCAACCACATTCAGTAAATACTCTTTTTGTTATTGTTCTTCGTGGGGTTTTCTTGTTCTTTTCTGTTTTATGAACAGTTTTAATTTTCATATTATTCACAAATCATGCAAGTCAATAGTTCAATCACATCAAGAAGAGCTGTCCAATCATCACCACCATCAGTTTTAGAACATTTTATTCATTATCATACTCATTGTTATTAGCTCCCCATTTAACTCCATACTCCCCTGCCATACCCTCAAGGAACCATTAATCCAGGTGTGCCTCTATAGATTTAACTATCCTGGATTTTATATACAGAAAAACATTAAAAGACAAACAAACCACAGCAACAAATACAGGGAAAAAACTAGTAAGAATAACAAAATAAACCAGATAATAACCTCAATTAAAAACTGGATTATTGCAGATACAGTTAGATTAAAATGTAGCACCCTATCATTTGATCTCCCTTAAGATACATATTAATTTGTTCTAGTTTTTAATATTTTTCCTGTATTTTCAGTAAATATTTTTTCTGTTTGAGCAGTTGGTAAATTACATTTTAAAATCAGTTAATAGTTCAGAATCTATTTGCGTCAGACAAATACAAATATATCTCCCTTAAATTGATTCTGACCAATGTTGACCCCATGCACCCAGTCCCAGTAATGAAAAGGAAAAAAGTTTACAGCCAAGAAATCACTATGAAATAATTCTAGTCAGTTAAACATGAGATCACTTTAATTTAAAGTATTCTTTAAAATCCTTTGGTACTAACAACGAATTAATGATATATTAATAAATAGAGATTTTGTAGTGAGTTACATGGTTATACAATTATTCCCATATCTTGTCTCTTCTTTGGGAAGTAGTTGAAGAATTCATCTAGTGGGCAAAAGAACTGCAAAGACATTTCACTCGGGAGGAGACCCCTATGGCCAATAAACACATGAGAAAGAGTTCCCATTCCTTAGCCATAAGAGAAATGCAAAGTACAACAACATAAGATATCATCTAACACCCTGTGGTTAGCCCAAATCAGAGAGCAATATATGTTGGAGGGATATGGTGAAATAGGAACTCTCCTCCGCTGCTGGTCTCATGTAGATTTATTTGTACAGCCACTTTGGAAAACAATCTGGCAAAACTTAAAGTAAATGGAAATTGATCTAAGAAATAAAACACGAGCAGTTGTCTGTGCTCCAATGCTTATTGCGGCACAATTCACAATCGTGAAGAGTTGGAAACATTCTAAATTTCCATCGATAGAACAGTGGATTGGTATACTGGTACATACACACAATGGAGTACTATGCAGCAGTGAAAAGCACGGACGATAACATGAAACGTCGTTTCATGGGATGAGTTGGAAGGAATGATGGTAAGCCGATCTCAAAAGGACAAGTATAGCACGAGTCCCCTGAGGTAAGTACAATCAGCACAGTAGGAACAGAAGAAAATACATTTATCTCACAATATACCGGTGGAGGCATGGGAAGTGGGGTGGAGGTCAGACCACACCCAGGGAGGTACATGTGAATTCAACATAAAGAAGGGGAAAGGAGGAAGGAGGAGGGAGAATGGGGGTGGGGAAAAACTGAGATGATGACATTGGGGGAACAGGGCACTACCCCACCCAGGGGGAGAGTATTGGTTGTGTCTCCACAGAATTGGAGAGTGCATACAGACCCCACCACGGCACACCAGACCAGGAGGGCAACATAACACATGGAGGAATGCATGAAAAGACTGGACTAAGGGCCGGCCTCAAGCAGAGCCAGCCTGACCCCTGCCCTGGAAGTGCATGCCACTGAGAATGACACTAGACCTTCAGGTGGAACCGACTTACCATGCCCACACGGAAGCAAACCAAGAAGGACAAAGAGAAAAGGGCAGTCAGCCCAGACTCCATATGGGCACACCAAGCCCAGAGGATGAGGTCCCTGCATGGAGCTGCTAAGGCACAGAGAGGACTATGGGACTATCCACAACTCAAGACAGGTTGTCGCCTAACTGGAGTATATGGTGACATGGGACAATAATGGGGACACACAGCCGGAGGACAGTGTGGGAATGGAGCATAACAGATCAGCAATTGGATTAAAGCCTATCCACAGAGCCCCCGAGGAGTCCCAAGAATGGTCTTCATGCTAGGAGGGGCAGCCCCCAGATCTCCCTGAGGACCAGGGGGCAGGGACTCATGGGGGCCAGCAAACAGACCTGGGCCTATGTAGGGTTTCCGTCTCTCTCTTTTTTTTTTCTCATCTTGTTCTCTCTCCTTTTCTGTTTTCAACGGTATGTTTTCTTATTGTTCAGACTAGGACATTGCTGATTTGCCTACTTGTATGGGTTGAACATGGGAGGGAAGCTCAGGGAGAAGGCAATGGGGCCAATGGTCCCAGAAGGTATAGGGGGAAGAAGGAGTTGGGGAGAAGGCTGTGGTGAGTGGACAGCGTCACGGACAGGGGAACAACTAGGGAATTGAAACCAACATCTAGGAGAGGGTAGAGATCCTGTGAGTATTAGAGCAACGCCAAGTGAATGGAGAGGAAGCACTAAGAAGTGGAAGAAGGGGAAGGTGATGATGGGCAGGAGGAAACACAGGCCAGCTCTAGGAAGCAAAGGCATAGATAGGGATATTCACAAAGGTGTGGCCTTATGTAAATACATTAATCCATACAATAGAGCTATTGGCCTATGTACATACATTTATGAGGTGATACACTGAGACTGCAGACGGACCTTGGCTTATACCTTCTCTCAATACAAGAACACTTTGTTCTAACAAATTGTCATTCTGTGATGCCCCCCCACACACACACACCCATGATCACTGAAGACAAAATGGGTGCATAAGGAGATGTGAAGACAGAAGATGGTGCCCTGATATGAAAATATATAGTGTCTTTGGTCTTAAAGGCTTGAAGTAAACAAGGGGCCATCCAACAATGAAGCAACAAGCCCACATGGAAGAACACCAGCCAGTGTGATCATGAGTTGGCATGGAGACCGGGCAACAGGCATCAGATTCACAACAAACAGTAAACAAACAAATAAAAATGCATTGGTGAGAATGCCAGAGCCCGCCGGCAAAGCAACGGGGACTCAATTGAGGAGGTGAGGACTGAGAAAAGACAGACACCAAAAAGCTGGGGTCAGGAGGACTACAATTCAAGACTGCAGCCCCGAGTTTATTTTCCAGCAAGCTTTTATACACTGTTAAGCGGGAATGTACTATTGCTCAAAATAGCGCCCCCATCCTTGTTCTTGTTTGTCAGGCAAATATTTTTCCCAAGGCTAAGCACCTGATGTTTTCAATAACATTAAAGCACAAAAGTCAATCTGACCGTGAGAGAGACAATCTGACCTTGAGAGAGCTGTGTCTGCACGTCCAGGTCCGTGAGAGAGCTGTGTCTGCACGTCCACATTTGAACGAACAGACTTCTGCTTTCAGAGCAGCTCCCACCATCTCCTCCTTTTTTTATTTACTGAAGATGTTTTTATTCAAAACGTCAGCAAATGACTGTGCCTGTCTTAGGATGTCAAGTGACGAAATCACGCTTACCTGTCATCAGCCACAGTCCTCCAGGCGACTCTGACCGGTCTTAGGTTGAGGGACTCGGACTCAATCTTACCCGTCTCTGACTAACCAGCCTCTGCCTTATACCCCCACTTGGGGAGGGGGCGAAGTCCGCAGGTGTACTTCATGTAACTTTGTACTTAAGGCCAATAATTCAACCATAACCTTAATGGTTAATAGAATAACACTACCAATGGTTAAAGATAATAAAACTTTGCTTGTTCCAAAGGGTTAATAGAAGACAGTCTCTTAGCAATTCCCTGAAAAATTTCATTACCAGTAAGTTTGGGTAATTGTCTACTGAAAGTTCACCAATTTGATATTCCAATAACTGAATTTCTAAAGATACATATTTATGTCCAATTAATACATTTCTAATCTTTTTCCAACCCTTACTAATGTTATATGGAATAGGAGTAATACAAAAATAAGAAGTGTTCCAATCACATCGAAGCATAACTCGAGGAGCTAACACAGATATCTGATCTCCCATCCACAACACTGTGTGTTGTAAGTTGGCGATGTCTTCAGCTATTTGAACATCAAGGTCATGTTGATGTTAATCTTTATGCCACCCTCAAACAAAGTCTGCTGTTTGTATTTCTTGCTGCAATAGATGTTACAGCTACAAGTCCAATCACTGTGGCTATTATCAGTCCAATCATTCTCTTTGTTAGATGGGTCAATTCAGTCAAGGCATTGTCGATCTGCATTACTCCCACAAATTCACTCCAGGGTTGAGTTAAATTGACAAGTAACCAAATCTCAGGATGTGCTTTAACAAGATACAAACTGTCTTGGGTTGGTTAAAAGTTTTCCACCAGGTAAAATTTACACATTGTTGTAAAGTACAATTTTAAGAACAAGTCAAAACCCCTGTACTAGAATTCCAAGTAAAACTCCTGATAAAATAACAAAAGGAATTTTCACACAAGCTTGAATATACTGAGTAGCATTAATATGAAGATTTACACTAATAGGCGCAACAGTATTAGAAATATTGATAGACATATTGCCAACCCAGGTTTTCATTGGCTCCCCAGATGCTAATAATTTCCATAAATGACCTTGAGAGTTTGTATCTCCCAACAAATGTGGCATAGGAGGGGTTAATCCCCCATCATGCCAAATATCAGTTTCGTTGCCAGTTCCTTTCAAAGAACCATTATGCATGTGCCATATTAAAGGTATTTTTGAAAATTTATTAATAAAGTCTCCATGAGAGCTCCAATCTACTATCTTAAAGTCTGTACGATTTAACAATATCTTAGGCTGTTCTCCTTGACAATGAGTCCATACCAATTATTGCATTCCGGGATCAACATTAGGGAGTGGGCAAATAGATAACACAGGGTACAAGTGGTCTCAGAGATATTACTAAAGCCTCTTGCAGAAATAAGAACCGTAGTTACTGCAAAAGAAGAATGATTATATCTCACTCCCCAAACCTCATGTGAATAAGATAAACAATGAGAACCATATCTTGGGAAAATAGGGAATCCCCTCTCCCCCAAGCTATAATTATTAATAATCCTGTCTTCTTCTTCAGCAAAAGGAAAAGGGAACATTTTTAAACTCTTGCAGAAACTTCTGAGTGCGGGACTTCTTAGCCATCTCTCCGTTTCAGAAGTCGCGTTGACAACCACTCAGCTCCAGAATCTGTGGAGATAAGAGCAAACCCTCGACCCCATTGTAAAATCTCTCCTTCTATGGTTCTATAAACTATTGGTTCTGGAGGGGAACACTTTCTTTTAGGCTTAGGAAAAGGAGATAGGGTTGCAGAGTCCTCCAGCGCCTGTCACTGATTTTAGCAGACAGAGTGCTTTCCACCAACCACAGCACCAGCTATAGACCCTGCAAACAACTCAGCTTGTTATGCAGTTCCGCCAATCCCTGCACAAGCTCTGATATGAGAAAAGCTATTATTCCTGGATCGGGAGGCGGCTCCTCCCCATGTTTTGGCTGTGCGAAAGTGAAAATATCTCCGGTAAATGGAGCAGCTAAAGGGCTGTTAGCAGAATGACATATAAGCATTTGTTTTAGCAATTTTATAATCTCTTGAACATCATTTCCTTCTATCACAACATCTGATTCTTTCTTTGCTAATTCTGCATACTCCTCTTCCTCCCTTTGGATTCCATTTTCTCTCTCTTCTTTATCTTTTTCTTCAGCTTTCTCTGAGTCTGTCTCTACTAACTGTAAAGCTTGAGTAATAGCACTACTGTACACAAAAACCATAGCTTTAAACTTAGTCTGTCTCCATTGATGAGCAGTGCATAATGTTTTTGCTACTTGTTGCCATGCTCACGAATTCAATTTAACCTTTTCTTGACTGTAAAACCAATAACAATGTTGTATATGTGCAAATAATTCTCCCAATAATTTATCTTTAACCTCCAACCCTGTAGAATGGAGAAGTCCTTTTATCAACACTTGGTGTTCGCGGTCCATGGACGGGAATTTCCCATTTTTCTTTTCTTTTTTTTTTTTTCTTTCACTGAAAGTCCCTCTTCTACAGAGGCGCACCCTTCCGGTTTTCCCTGCTTCACACAGGTTGAGTTATTACCTCCAAAAATCCCTCTTGCCTAGGATCCAAGCTATCCCTAATTAAATTCCATAGGCAAAACGTATCTATGGGGACCTTGCTCGGTCCATTACCTGCATCTTTTAGTCTTTCCCCTACTTTCAGCCAAGTTTCAGTATTTACAGTCCCACCCTCAGGGAACCAAGGACATACTTTAACTACAAAATCTAAAAATGTCTCTAATCTTTGGTAGCTTACTTTTGTTCCTCTGGCTTTTAACATATCTTGAAGCATATATACAAAAATCTGTTTGCTATTTCCATTACTAACCTTAACGCCTCTAGAACGAAGCATACTTTTTATCACTTGTATAAACAGCTCTTTGCTGTTTCCATGTCCCATGTTTTACTCCCGACGATACCTCCCTGCCTGAACTTCTTTACCTTTTTATTCGACGCGTCTTTGTTCACCGGGCAGTTTTCCTCTACCTGTTCCCGTGTTTTCGAGCTTCCACGTTGGTCGCCACCTGCGGGAGCCCGCCGGCAGAGCAACGGGGACTCGATTGAGGGGGTGAAGACTGAGAAAAGACAGACACAAAAAAGCTGTGGCCAGGAGGACTGCAGCCCCGAGTTTATTTTCCAGCAAGCTTTTGTACACTGTGAAGCCGGAATGTACTATTGCTCAAAATAGCGCCCCCATCCTTGTTCTTGTTTGTCAGGCAAATGTTTTTCCCAAGGCTAAGCACCTGATGTTTTCAATAACATTAAAGCACAAAAGTCAATCTGACCGTGAGAGAGACAATCTGACCGTGAGAGAGCTGTGTCTGCACGTCCACATTTGAACCAACAGGCCTCTGCTTTCAGAGCAGCTCCCAACATGAGAATGGAGGGGGGTTGGAGATGAGACCCAAAACCTATCTGTGGACCATGGAACATTCCCCCAAAGAGGGACTGCAGGGAGGGGATGAGTCAATCAGGGTGCAGTAGAGCACTAATGGCTCACGCAATGTACCTCTGATCCCTTGAGGGCTCCTTACCCCCCATTATCTTGACACCAGTGCTGCTTCCCACTCTGGAGTGGATGGGAGCATGTACATAGGTACAGGCAAGAGATAAAACTCACACCCCATGGAACCCAGGAACAGGAATAGAGATCCCAAAAGGGTAGGGGAAGGAAGGGAGAAGTGAGGAGGGAGGGGGGCACTGATCACAATGAATGGTACATAACCACACACTCCCATCCAGGGGGAAGAACAACAGAAACCAGAGGGGAAGGGAGACAGCGGTCGGAGTGAGATTTGAAAATAATTAACAATCTATATCAAGGGGCCACGAAGATTGAGTTGGGGGCGAGGAGGAAGTGCGGGGGTGGGGGTGGGGGGTGGAATCTGATCCCAAGGCCTCAATGGAAAGTAAATGTCTATAAAAGAATGGTGGAACATATGTACTAGTATGTCAGATACAATTGATGTATGAATTGTAACAAGAGTTGTAAGAGCCCCCAATAAAATGATCTTTAAAAAGTTGAGATGTCACATCCCTCTATCTGCAATTGAGAGAGGGGAGGACAGGGTTTACTAAACAGAGAGCTTGGAGAGAGGAGTATAGAAGATCAAAGGCGTATGTCTGACTTGAACAGTTAAAACAGTGTCAGTAGGATCCCCCTACGATGCATGGCTGGCCTGATCTGGTTGCTTGTCCATATTAGGGTGTATCTTAGAGGTGTCGTGTCTTTTGAGATAACCCTCTTGAAGTTATTGGACCTTTTCCTATTTTTTGGTATATGAAGCTCTGGATTAATGAATCCATAGGGCAGTGGTTCTCAAACTTCCTAATGCCTCAACCCTTTAATCCAGTTCTCATGTTGTGGTGAACCCCAGCCATAAAATTATTTTTGTTTCTACGTCATAACTGTAAATTTGCTACTGTTATCATTCCTAATGTGAATATCTGATATGCATGATATATTTTCATTGTTACAACTTGAACATAATTAAAGCATAATGATTAATCACAAAAATATGTAATTATGTATTGTGAAATATTTATTTCTAATGACAAATAAATGAAATTTTGTCTTGAAGCATGGTGTAGCATGCATAAGTCTTCACATGGGTACTCATGTATGGGCGTATCTGCATGTGGGCGGACCCGCCTGAAGACCGATAGAGGAGCAGTATCTCAGTGCCTAAGACCCGCAAAGGGGTCGCGACCCACATGTTGAGAACCGCTGCTATAGAGGCAGCAAGGAGAGTAAGGGTTTGGGGGGGGGGGTTAGTGGGCTACAGGGATGGAGTGGGAGGGCGGGGGAAGGGGAGACTATGCCAAGGAGCCCGTGTAGAAAAAGAATTTGGAAACTGTTGTAGCAAATTGTACATTTCTGCTGAGGTGATGGAACTATGGCATGATAAGATAGATAGATATATCTTTTAAAAGATGACATCACATGGGGTTGCCACGAGTCAGGGGACTCAAGTGCACCTAAACAGAACCAGGCACATGTGGGAGGTACCTGTCCTTGCCCCCTGCCCTCCCCCTCTGCCCCCACTTGCTGGAGAATGTGAAGGACTTGGTCTACTTCTGGAAACATTTCATGGTGAGTGGAGCCCACTGGTCCCTGCCTGCCTTGCCTGTAGCTCCCCGTGGCTTAGAGGGCTTGGACCCAGGGCCCTTCAGAAGAGGAAGGTAACTGGGGCCCCCCTCCTCTTCTTATGGGGTTCAGGGCCCCCTTGGGGGCGGTTTCTGCTCTCTGACTGGGGCCCTTCTGCTTTGCAAGAAGTATGCCCTGGGAAGGGGAACCTCAAAGGCAAGTTGTGGGGTGCCGGGCTGCCTCCCTCACCCCTCCAGCTCCCTTTACCTGGTTTCCACTGGACCTGTTGAGGGTCATGACTGCTCCGAAGAGCCAGCACCTCTTGTGAAGTCCAAGAGGGACCTGCCTGTCCTCAGGTGGAGGACTCAGGGGAGGGCATGTCATCATGATGTTCTGGAATCTTCCTTGGGGGTCGGAGGGGGATCCACCTGGGGATCTGCACGTGGTGGCGCACTAAGGTGACTCCTCTTTGGGATTTGTAGGGTCCCCAGGAGGGATAGTGAGACTTTTCCATGGGAGATGGGGGGGCACAAGGGGTGCTCGTGGGACCTCCAAGCAAGACCTATTGCTGGATTCGGGGTGACTTATAATTCAGGGGACACTGCTATATTTCGGACAGGGTCTTGTCCGTCCATCCCCCCCTTGTCCCCAAGAGGCCTGAAACTTGAACCTGCAGGTCCTAGATTTGATTGATTAGGTGGGGTCCCACCCCCCACCCCTTTGTGGTATGTCATGCCCCATCCTCAGACCAGTCCTGGATATGAGTGAGTAGATGGGTTCAGTCTCCCCACCCCCACGTGGCATGACACCCCCCCATGCCTCTAATCAACTCTGCAGGTCCTAGACATCACTGAGTGCCTGACAAGTTCTCGGAGCAGGAGAAACACACTGGCATTTAGAAGATGAAGCTGGCGGTAGACACGGTAGCTGGCTCTACGTCTTCACGCAGGTGAGGGGACCTGGAGAGCCCTGCCCCTTCCCAGGCTTTTGTGAGCCTTCCCAGGCCCCTTGTCTCCCACCCCAAGTCCTCTCCTCCAAGACCAACCACTGGACATCATGGGGGGACTTTTGGAGCATGGTCCCAGAGGAGAATGTCTTTACCCATAATCAGGGGGCTTGCATGCCCCCATAAGATACATAAGCTTTGGTTAGAAATAAATTGTTCTCTCTCTCTCCTCTTCTCTCCTTTCCTCCGCCCGCACTATGCACAGACCTGGCGGGTGAGATCATGGCGGTCCAGGAGGTGAGCATGCTACCATGAGCATGAAATGTGTCTGACTCCTTTATTTTACCTTCTCTTCTATCTCTCTTATTCTCTATGACTTTACTATCATCTTTATATATCATAACCATACAATTGCACCTACTGGACCTGTGATAGTGTGAGGGGCTGGTTTCCCCCATACTCATTCAGAAACCTTGAAGACTTGGCTGGTCCACTTCTTTGGATGCTGAGATTGAGTTCTGGGTTCACAAAGGATCAAGCTCCCCATCTCTGCCAACCTCTACCCCATCCTCAGTAATGCCTCCCCATCCGCCTGTTCTCTTAAGGTTTCATCTATTGGTGAACTTTGTCTAAGTCAATCAATGTACAGTGTTAAACTCTGGGATTAATTTTTATGCATATGAGGGACTCTGGTAATGGAGTGGTTGAGCTGCTAACCAACAGGCTGGCAGTCAACCCACCAGCTACTCCTACTCCATGGGAGAACAGTGGGGTGCTGTCCTTTCATAAAGATTATAGCCTTAGAAACCATAGAGTAGTTCTACTTATAGAGTCACTATGAGTTGGAACTGACTGGATGGCAATGGTTTGGGGACCTTTTGAGGGTGTGTGTGTGTGTGTTTAAAATAACTATAGATCTTAGTTTGGGCTACAATTTTAGCCTATCATAACCTCTCTGAGTAACTGTAAATAAGAAGTCAAGTATCATTCGTTTGTTAGTTCCCTGGCTCCAAAACTGTCAAGTATGAATGTGTGTTTCTATTTCAGTGCCTTGACTTTTCCTCTCCCAACTTTAACCAAAGGCTTTTTGCATCGAAAGGCTTGATCCAGGAATCACTATACAAAAGTAGATTCATCATACTCAGGAGCTGAGTGCTTTAAACACAATTTTAACTTCTAAATGTAAGCAGCTTGTCTTGACTGAAAGAGGATTGGATTTTTTTATGCTGTCAGTACCCGTTTCTTGGCCCTCACTGTTCACAGGAGTCTGTATTCACTCAGCGTTTCTTAACCTGTGGGTTTTGAATTCTTCTAGGGAAAGAATTATTGATTTTGCTTGCTTAGCCTTGAAATAGATTCTCACCAGGGTCTCTGATCCATGAAAGGTGAACCACTGGTGTATCATGGCAACAGTGGACATGTACATGTTGTGCTTTCCTGTGAAACATTCCAGTTTCTCTCATGACACCCCTTTGAGTAAGCTCTACTATTTTCCTTCTTTAGATGGCAACTTGAGCTTACAGCAGTTAAATAACTTGTCAGAAGTCACATAGACAACAACATCAATTCCACATGCCCCAAATAAATTCTGGATTTAGCCAGGTTATTTTCATCCCCACTAATCTCTGGAATCACAGGGTCCTATAGGATCTCATGAGTTGGCATCTAGTCATTGACAATGAGTGAGTGAATCTCTGGAGAAGGACATCCTGTTTGGTAAAGCAGAGGGTCAGTGAAAAAGAAGAAACCCTTCAGTGAGATGGATTGAAGCAGTGGCTACTACAATGGGTTCAAACATACTTCTATTCAACTTAGTAGCAACTCAGGAGCCCCCACTGATCGATGGGAGACTACTGTAGATGAGGCACATTTGGCCAAGAAGTAAATCCAAGCTTCCTGTATGGATGGGGAGAATTCAGTATCTGTTGTGATGTCATCCCGTCTATTCTGACATTTGGAGACCCTATATGAGCAGAATGGAACTGCTTCCCAGGGTTTTCAAAGCAATGATCGTTTGGAAGCAGACCTTCAGGCCTTACTTTGATGAGTTTAAACTGAGTGAGTTTGAACTATCAGCCTTTCAGGTTAGTAGTCTAACACTTAACCATTGGTATCCCCATGAATCTGATCCTGACTCCTAGTGATCCGGTAGGACAGAGAAGAACTCCCCCTGGGTTTCCAAAGTTGTAATCTTTACATAAAC
The DNA here is from genome assembly GCF_000313985.2 of Echinops telfairi. Taxonomy (NCBI): domain Eukaryota; kingdom Metazoa; phylum Chordata; class Mammalia; order Afrosoricida; family Tenrecidae; genus Echinops; species Echinops telfairi. Next base: position 105,046 of record NW_022103960.1, on the reverse strand, counting down.
CGACTGCCACATCTTCCTTACATGAAGCTGGTGGTGGGTTCTTACCACTCACTTTTCAGTTAACAACCAAGAAGGTAACCACTGTGTTACTTGGTATTCTTTCATCAGTATCTAATTTCCTAGAATTTGGGGAACTTTGAAAGTCCTTTGTTTAGTCATTACTTACTCAGTAGAATTATTTGATCATATTGAAGAAAGGAGAAAGAGATGGGGGGTCAGGGAATTAGGTCAATAATAATGGGGAGTTGGAGACACTACAGTGTTTAAAAGGAAAAAAAATTAATTTGCTGTAGTAAGTTAAGCAAAGATATTGACCCATTTTGTAAGCATCCAGTTAATCAAGGTTTGCTTCAAAATACTGTGCTTGAACTGCATTTACTATCTGCAAAATATATAGCTCAATGGAAGATATGTTCAAGTATAATAAGAAAAGCAAGTCTATGTTGAAGACAGTGACTGGTGTGAAGCCATTTCTTTAACTTGATGGTTCACTCTGCAAAATTACAGAGTTCCAAGAGCAGAAAAAAGTCTTTGATTTCTTGTTCTTTTTTTTCTTGAGTACTTTTGCTTGTGAACCGCTCTACAGTCCCCCTGCTTTCTCTTCCCTTCATCTCAACAGGGTGTGTGGACTCAACTTTGAACCCCATGGGGTTGAGTGCAGTGTTTCTATTGGCGCTCTAGAAGAGCCTCCTCAAAGCTTGTGTGCAGCTGTCCTGCTTTGGGGATGGGGCCAGTAAGTGATTTAACTGTCATTAGTCAGAAAACACTCAACGAGCCAAATACTTTTCCAAGCTTTGTTTTTAGAAGAGAAGGCCAAGTGCCATGAGTGCTGACTCCAAGCCTGGCTCAATGGAAGGCAAAAGAAATACATGCAAGAGCCTCCCTGAAGTCAGAATGAAGGCAGCCTGGAGAGAACTGGGGCACAGAGCCGCACTAAGTACTCAGGGGAGGCCTTTCGGAATGCTGAATTCCTTCCGGAGTTGTGCAGAGATGCAGTCACAGAAGGTGAGAAGCAACATTCACAGCCTTGGTTCTGAGGGCCTGTAGAATCCTTAATTTGCACAGTAAAAACTAGACTTGGCACTTCTGAGCATTCAGAAGTAGCTTCCGTCATTTTAGAAGCATTTTTTTCTTCTTTTTTCAACAGTGGTTTAATCAGGCCACAGGTATTTGTGGCATGCTTGACACTGTTCTGAATTTTGGGGATGCAGTAGTGACCTGTGACATGTTTTTCTAGTCTCTTGAACTTGCCAAGGTTAGAGAAGTACATATTAAACAGTCGGTTCATATATATACACGATGAGATGTTCACATAGTATATATGCAATGAAGGATATAAGAGAGGGCAAAGGTAGTAGAGAAGGTTGAAGAAGAGAGCCAGAGGCTTTCAAAGGAATAGATCGGGCTGTGGACTGCATGACAAGTCAGAAGCATCTATACAAAGGACTGGGCAAAGTAACAGCAAGTGCAAAGACTATGGTGGAAAATTCCGGAGACGCCCAAGGAACTGATAAAGGGGTCTTAGTTACCTAGGGCTGTCATAACAAACAGCACTACAAGGGAGTGACTTTAAAGAGCACAACCCTATTTTCTTGCTGTTCAAGAAGCTGGAAGTCCAAATTCAGGATGGCTCAAGAAGAATGCCCTTCTTTGCCAGTAGACCCAGGAGTTCCTTGGTTCCTTGGTATTTCCCTTCTCTCCCCACTCCCTGCTGTGTGTGCCTCAGCTTCTATTCTGCTGTTATTATATCTCAAAAGTGGTTAGGTTTGGACCTCCCTGCTCAGGCATGAGCTCATTCATATAACAAAAGTCCAATTTTCCAAACAGGGTCACGTTGACATGTATAACCTTACTGCTATAGAGTCGAATCATTGAGTCGATTCCCACCCAGAGTGGCCCTCTTGGTCGGAAAAAACTGCCCCTGTGAGCTTTTGAGACTGTATATCTTTATGGGAGTAGACAGCCTCATTAGGATTGTAACACATATTTGCGGGGGAAAGCACAGTTGAAAGGGGGAACAGAATAGATTTTGAGAGATGTCTCCTGGTGGAATTTGTTTGGTTTATCATAAAGGAGAATGGTCTAGTAGGGGCACATTAGAAAACCCCACAAATGTGCTTACATAAAAGAGTGCTTGTCCTAAGGACAATAACCAGTCCCACAGAGCAGTGACAGGCATGACAGAACCTGCCTCAGGCCTGTGCTAATTGGAGCTGTTCTAGATGCTGTCCCTCTGCAGCCACTTGACACTTATCACTGCATTCCTGAGGGGGATTTGTTTCATTCTTGTCTTCTCAGCATGGCCTCTCTTTGTGGCTCTTGGTTTCTGACTCTTCACAATGCTGACATTTGGGGGGTGGGGGGTGAAGAGGAGGAGGGGACAGAAGGCTGACTCCAGCTCATTGCAACACAGTGGCACCAAAGCCCAGCCCGGCCATTTCATTGTTAATAGCGCCAGTATTCCTGACTTGTGCCTAGTTAAAATGGGGACAGCACATCCAGACCAGAATAGTCATTTGAACCAGTCCTTCCTCTGGGGTTGCTCTTAGGTTTTGGCTGCAAAGACATCGGTAAGGCTTTTGTCTCTGAAAGCAGTCTAATAATAAACAAAATAATAAGGAACTGTTGAATATTGTCTGCTTTCTGCTTCACTTTCTGTCCCCCCAGGATATCATTCACAGATGATGGGGATTAACGTGCCAGGGTGCTGGGAGATTATTCAAGAGCCTCTCTTCTGCTTCTGTAATGTCTTTGAGATGACTTTCTTTTCCTTTCCTTTCCTTTCTGTAGGTTTAGGACTGGTGATTCCCAAACTAGTAAAGTTCTCCCCTCTCCAAGGTTACTTCTTCCTCCCAACTGCCTTCAAAGTGCACATAACCAAAGTGTGGAATCATTGCCCCAAACTCATGAACCAGCTTCCCTCTTTCCAGGAAGGAATCAATGTCAGCGATCCTGCCAGAACAATGAATAAATCCGGGTTCCTCCATCGCCCGCGCTGCGGGTCCTGGCCTTGTGGGCGGCCTGCAGAAGGGCAAAGTCCAGGCAACCCAGCTTCAAGAAAGCTCTCTGTCCACCGCAGTCCGCAGGCATTGGGCAAGCACCCTCCCCACAGCCAAGATGCCCCAAAGGCAGGTCAGCTGGGCCTAAGGGGCGGTGAAGGAAGAGCCCCAGAAGAGATCAGCGCTATTGTCAGGAAAACCTGGCCCTGCAAAAGTGGAGATGATGCCAAAAAAGGCAGCAGGAAAGGATACATCTTCAGACAAAACAAGTGCAAGCCAAAGGGAATGGGGGAGCAAAGGGAACAGGCTGAAGTAGCTAAACAAGTAGCTGTAGAAAATGGAGAAATGACAAAGAGGAGAGCCCAGCCTCTGATGAAGCATGAGAAAAAGAAGCCAAGTTTATCTACCACGTCTCGTCAGTGGGCCCTGCTATCTCCCTTGTACAATTCTGAGGAATCTTTTTCTCAGTTATTTTGTAAATGCAAGTTTTTTAGTAGCTCTAGGAACAGTTTTAAGAAAGAGGAAATCCCACTTCATTCCATTTAAAAAAAATGCTATTTTTTTTAAAGATGTGAAATCATTTACTGGTTGCTTATATTTTTGGTACAACCAGAAAATAGTAGGATGTTGAATTGTGGGAAGATTTGACTGTCTTGGGTGTCCACATAACGAATTGTGTTTCCATGTTTGTTTTTTAATAGACTGGTGTCTGGAAACCAATGTCATCATGGCTTTCTTATCAGAACTGTGCATTCTGTAACACCTTTGGTCATGGTTGTACAGCTTTGCTGATAATTGTGTTATGTGCTGTGAAGGGCTGGACGTTTGAGTCATAGTGTCTCCCAAGTCTTTGTGCTCTAGTCCAAGGAATTCCAATTTCCCTCTCCAGTGCCTCAGATGTTCCAGTTTTCCAGATTTTCCCTTTTGGATCACCTGACTCTAAGCTTCCTAATTTCTTTGGCATTTCTTTGTGGGTACATTCTGGGTGCCAGGAAACAGCTGGACCCAAGCTTACACTCAGGAACTGCTGAGTGTCCTTGTGATGCCTGAAATATATCAAGTTTCATTCTCCCTCTTAGGCATTTTATTTGTGATTTTCCTCTTTCTAAATCACCTGGCATCTCTGTAGCTGTTGGGTTCCAGCTTTCATGGCATCTCTTTGGGAAGATCGTTCCTGAGTACTCCTGTTTGGCACCATTAGGACTTTTTCTTCATGGTATACTTGTCACCAGGTGTATTTATTTGGTACTTGTTTACCATTTGCTCTTCTAAAATCTGAGCTCCAAGGTCAAGGGGCTTGCATAAGAGGCTACAGAAGTTTTGTTCATTGAGAAAATGCCACCCTGTTCTTACTGAGACCTAAACTTTGAACCTCAGTATTATTTTTGATATCTTTTCTTTTAAAAAAATAATTTTATTGGGGCTCATACAACTCTTATCACATCCATCCATCCACTGTGTCAAGCACATTGGTACATTTGTTGCCATCATCATTCTCAAAACATTTTCTTTCTACTTGAGCCCTGGGTACCAGCTTTTTCCCCTTCCTTCCCCAACCCTTCCTCCTGCATGAACCCTTGATAATTTATAAATTATTATTTTTTCATGTCTTACCCTAACCAATGTCACCCTTCACCCACTTTTCTGCTGTCTGTCCCCCAGGGAGGGGGTTATATGTAGATCCTTGTGATTGGATCCCCATTTCTCCCCCCACCTTTCCCTTACCCTCCTGGTGTCACTACTCTCATTATTCGTCCTGAGAGGCTATCTGTTCTGGATTCCCTGTGTTTCCAGCTCTTATCTGTACCAGTGTACAATATTTTCAATAACTGCAGAGCTCAGTGCCCAGCACAAGAAGCTATGCAAGCATTATCTTTCACCTGGTGATGACACACCTGGTTGCATGCACTTCCTGCATCTTGAAGCTCTGTACCCGCCAGATTGAGCACTGCCACTATTGTATTTCTGCTTATTTTCATTATTTTCTGCCATCCAAGAAATAAATTCTTAGCCTTTCCAGGCCCAGCAGTCTATCTCTACTCATCTAGTCATCCTTATCTCATTTTTTCCACATGTGCTTACCAGTAGAAACAGGCCTTTCTTGCTTTTGAGATCCACCATACACAGTCCATATTCTGGACCATTGCTTGTGCCGTTTCTTCACCTGGACCACTGTTTCCTCCCCCTTCTGTATACTTCAAACGAACACATTCTTAAGGGTTTACATCTCATCTCTTTAATGGAATTAATTCCTGCTGTCATTGATTGTTCTTTGGCCCCTTAACATTTAGTCTATCAATGCAGTTTTGCCTTGCATAATAAAGCCGGTCATCTAATGAACGAAAGGGAGTGTGGATGAATTTGAAGACCAGGGTGAGAGACCTCAGTTTGAATGGTAGCTTCCTCATCTGCTGGCTATGTGTCCTTTAGCAAATTTATGTCTATTATTGACCTTATCATCCTTAGCTGTAACATGAAAATAGTTTTCTCACATGCTTGTTTACCAATGTCATGGTTCATGATGGGACAATGTTAATGATGAGACAGCTCCTGATTTATAGGAGACGCTCAGTAAATATTATACTGATGGTCATTTCTCTTGTACTGGCTTTGGCTCTAAATAATCACTTGCTGAGTTTGTTAACTGAGCACGTTACATGCCCAATAACATTTAACCTTACATGCGTCTCTTAATCTTTCATAACAAAGTTAGGAGATTGATTAAGTAATGCACTGAGGCTCTCAGAGCCCAGCAGGGCCAAGATTAGAACTATGACTTCACATTGGAGCCTCGGTGAATGGTGTATTCCAGGGGCCTGAATAAGGATGGTCCTGGTGGGGAGCCTATGGTGTCTCTGACTCTAGTGTTCTTGCTTTCACCAGGAAGCAGAGGTATTTGTTATTGTTAGATTGAGTTTGCTGAAATTGGAAGTTCATTTTTAAAGAAAACTATTTATGTTCAGGTCTGCTAAATAGTATGTTTATTTTTTTATGCTTAAACGATTAGTATAAGAACTGTTTGAAAGAATGAATTGCTAACTTGTACAGACTAAAAACTTAAATGGACACTATTTACAAAAACAATGAGGGTTTGGGATAGGGCAAAACTTTCAATAACATTCATTCGCAAAGGCAGAACCATGCCTGCCTGACTAACACATTTACATGCCTTTTAATAACTCATTTCTCTTTATCATTGTTGTTGTCAGGGACCGTTCTGTTCTGACCCATAGCAACCTCATGTACAACAGAGCAAAGCATTTCCAGGCCCTTCGGCATCCTCTTAACTAGTTTATGTTTGAGCCTACTGTTCTAGCCATGAATCTCACTGAAGGTCTTCCTTTTTTGTTGATTCTCTACCAAACGTCACGTCGATTTTCAGACTGCTTCTTCCTGATTAATATGTGCAAAGTACATAAGATGGAGTCTCGCCAGTCTCACTTCAAAGGATTATTCTAGTTGTACTTCTTCCAACATAGATTTGTTCTTTCTTCTGGCAAACCATGGTGTGGTGGTTAGATTTTATGTCAACTTGATGGTAGCTGTGGGGGGGTAGGGATGGGGTTCAACCCGTCCATCAAGTGGTAGTCTGGTGATGACTTTTTGAAGCTGTGGCAGTGAGTGACAGCAGCCATCAATTATCTTGACTTAATTTATGCTTATTGAATATTTTCCAACAAAGCATAAGACACGTTATTTTTCAGTGCTCATCAAATATTCAGCAAGATGACCATGTGCTGGGTTCTAATGCAAACTTTAACAACATAATAAGAAATTAATATAATTGTGATATATCATCCACTGGAATAAAATACTGTGACAAAAATAGCAAACTACAGCTTTGTACAACAATATAGATGAATCGTGCCAGACATTATGCTGACTAGAGGAAGTCAGACACCATATACTTCATACATTATTATTCCAGTTAACCAAAGGCCAAGAATGGACAGATGTTGTCTCTGACAGTAATGTTCCAAGTACTGATTACACCTAGGGCAAATATTAACTTGGAAAATGGCAGGAGTGAATCGTCATGTGTGCGTCAAAATTTCCCCAATTTGATCTCAGCGTTTATATGAATATAAATTACAGGAGCATAAATTCAGATATAAAAATTCACTGAGTTGTCCATTTAAGATGAGTACACATTCAGCACTTCATTGTATGTGTGTAAATAGGAGGACAAAGCAAACACTATTACGATAGTCATTTTTCAAAGGTGCGTCTTTGACCCACTGGCCCCCAGCACTATTTCTCCCTTCAGACCTCTGACCCTGGAAAACGCTCGCCGGGTTTTTCAGCCCTTGGAGAGATGAGGCTGGCTTCGCACAATCTGTGGCCTGTACCCCTTTGGGAAAGATGCCTGGTAACCAACCGTGAAACCAAAGCCAAACCGGAGACTTTAGCAATTCGAAAGACGGGAAAGATTTAGGAGGAATAAAGAAAGTATATTTCTTAAAAAAAATTCGAGTCGCTACCGACTACTCGCTACCCGATAGGACGGAGTAGGATTGCAAGGCTTCCCTGACTGCCAACCTTCACAGAGGTGGACATTTCACCTTCTCCCCCAGCGCGACTGCTGGGTTCACACAGCGGGGAGCAGCCCAACGTCTGTGCCCAACTGACCAAACCAGCAAATGCCCATTTCCCTGCGCTCCGGGCATGTGTTTGATTCCTTTAGTCCGCGTTTCGGTTCCTGTAGGTGGTGGTGGTTGTTCCTGTATGTTGTTGTTGTTGTTGTGTGCCTTGGAGACGGTTCCGGCCGCAGGCGACCTAACGAAATACTGCCGGGGGCTGCGCCGCCCTCCCGACTCTTCCTGTTCACAGATGGTTTTAAGAGCATCCAAGCTTATCTCGACAGGACAAATGAGGGCTGCAGTGGCCCAAGCCTAAACGTTACGAGGGAGCGCCCCTGAACCCCACGGCCACTAGTTAGCGGCCTACGGGTTCGCGCACGGAAGCCCTCCTCGGTGACACCGAGGGGCGGGGCCGGAAGCGGAAGTGGGCGTCCGTTGAGAGGCTGGCTCCGCCCAGCGCGCTCCCGCGCCGCCGGGACGTGGGATCGCCTCCGTCGCTGGTCGGCTCGGTCCGCGCACAGGTGGCCCCGCAGCCCCTGGTCTCGGAGTCTCGGGGAGTCGCTCCCGCTCCGCGGCCCTCTCTGGGGTCCCCACCCTGCCGAGCCTCGCGACGTCCCGCAGCCCCGGAAGAGCCCCCCCCCCCTCTTTGCAGCCATCGCCCGGTCGCTCTGCCGCCTCCTCGGAGATCCCGGCTGCTCTCTGGACGGCCGGCCAGGTGGGGTGGACCTGTGTCTCGGTGCACGCGTGAACAGGTAAAAGTCGTTCGAGTCGTCGCTGAGCCAAAGTGTGCTGCTTAGCCAGCAACGCCAGCGCCGTCACCCGGGAGTTTGGAAAATTGAGTCACGGTCTTCAGGGATGCTCGGGGTCGTTGACCAGTCTAAATATCCCGCTCCTCCCCGCGCCAGCCTGCGGCTCACCGGGATGCCGCTGACTTCCTCTCCTTTCGTAAAACCCCCAATTCTTCAGCCTCATCTGCCATCACTCTCTAACATACACACAACAGCAATCACAGCACAGTGCCTCCATCACCTGGCAGCCTGTCTGTATATTTAACCATTTATTGAGCTGTGTATTACAGGAGGGCAGGACACTGTGCTGCATACGGTGCTAAACTACTACACCTTTTATTTACAAAACGACACCGTGATCTCATGCAAGGCCACCCTGTGTATGATGGTGAGAAACACTGCTGGGTCCTGCACCATCCTCAACTGTTCCTATGTTTGAGCCTATTGTTGCACCCACTATATCGATCCATCTTTTTTTCTTCCTAATCTCTTGAGAGTGCACCTTTTTCTAAAAGTAACAGTCTTGTAGAAAGCAAATAGCTTGCCCATGGACAATACCTGTAAAGAACAGTCTCTGAATTGAAATTCGGGTTTGTTTTTACTTTGAAGGGCATAATCGTGATCACAATTTTCTAGCCTAGTATGGATCCACTTTTTTTTTTTGTAGAGAGCCCTGGTGGGGTAGTGGTTACACTTTGGGCTGCTAACCATAAGGTTAGCAGTTCAAAACCCTCAGCTGCTCTGCAGGAGAAAGAGGGGGTGATTTTACTCTCCTTACAGGGTGGCTATGAGTCAGAATGGACTCATGGCAAAGTGCTTTTATTTTTGTCTTGTGAGCTTTTTTTGAGAAGTGCTGGTCATACAATAATGAAGATTATTAGGAGCACACCCCTTCCCTCCCTTTAATGTTTGTAGCTGTTTAAGACAGATGAAGAATTAAGAATTGTGAGTTGGGACTAGCATGTATATTTAGGATCATATTTGTCCCAATTTTAGGAGGAAAATAAGCATATTTTGAGGAATTTCATTGGCTGTGAGAGAAATTTTCATCATTGTGTGAAGAACAATACAGTCAACCCTAGTTCTTCTGATATAAAATGTAGTGGTTAATATAAGCAGTGAGAGATTTATAGAGATCACATACCCAGAGTGTGTGAATGCTGCTGACTGAACCACAAATTTTGCTACCAAAGAACCACTTCTTAAGAAGTTGAAGCCTTCTTGGAGGAAAAAAAAAATGTTCTTATTCCCAATGTCAGGACAGCACTTCTTAGGAATGAGGGCAAAATGGGAGGCAGGTATAATGAAACTAATCAAAATATTTGCATAAGTGCTAAAGGGTAAGCCACATTACAGTGTTGCAAAAAGTACCTCATCTTTTGAAATAATTATTTTACAAAGTAGACGAATCAAGTAGGCAGTCCCTGATTGGCGAAAGAGGTTAAGATTCTAGCTAAGTCGTGGAGAGGAGACGAGCCAGTCAGGGTGCAGTATAGACCAATGAAACGTACAACTTTCCTCTAGTTCTTTAATGCCCCCCATCCCCACTCTCATGATTCCTTTTCTGCCTTAAAAATCCAGCTGGACCAGAGCATGTACACTGGTACAGAGAATCCAGGACAGATAAACCCCTTAGGACCATTAAAGAGAATAGCAATATCAGGAGGGCTAGGGGAAGGTTGGGGGAGAAAGGGGGAACCGATCACAATGATCTCCATATAACTCCCTCCCTGGTGGACGGGCAATAGAAAAGTGGGTGAAGGAAGACATTGGTCAGTGTAAGACATGAAAATTTATAAATTATCAAGGGTTCATGAAGGAGGGAGGAAGAAAATGAGCTGATACCAAGGGCTCAAATAGAAAGCAAATGTTTTGAGAGTGATGATGGCAACAAATGTGCAAATGTGCTGACACAGTGGATGGATGGATGGATTGTGATAAGAGTTGTATGAACCCCCAATAAAATGATTAAGGAAAAAAAAAAGATTACTAACTAAAAGATTGGCACTTGGTACCCATCCAGGATGTCCCTTGGAAGACAAGCCTGGTGTTCTGCTCCTGAAAGCTCACACCATTGAAAACCCTATGGAACAAATATAAAGTACCTCAATTTATAATGTCCTTTGGGGAAATCATTAGGAACACTAGTGCCATCGGCATACTTTTTTCCCTTCTTGTTACTCAGAATTCATGTGATTTTTGTTGTTATGTTTGTTTGTTTTTCTCCCTCCAATTAATAAATAACAAGCAGAGCCAAGTCCAGCCACCTTAAGAAGCCCATTCTTGATACACTGCAGTACCTCAAACGTGGTTTTATTTCTCTTGGTTAGTACAGTCTAAGGCTCGTATTAAATTTTTAAAATACTTACTTCCCTCTCTCTTTCTTCATAGTATCTAAATTTCTTTCTTTCACTTGCACAGTCCAACCAAGAACTTAAGTTTCTTTTCCTTGTTTAAATGGTGTCACTTCATGCTATCTTTTGTGTTTATGTGATATATATATATATATATATATATATATATATGGTATATAAATATATATTTAGTTAATATAAATATACACTATAATATGTAACACCTTTTCCTGTTGTAACTATTTTCACATGTGCAATTCAGTAACATTACTTTCAACCCTATTGCACATGCTACCACTGTCAGTTTCCAAGTGTTTCCGTCTGCCTTAGCAGAACTTGGTGCTAGTTAGCATTAACTCCTTTCCTCCCTCCTGTTTGCCCCTGGTCTCCACATTCGTCTATTCTAGATTTTTCATATAAGTGGTATCATACAAGATTTGCTTTTTAGTCCCTGGCACATTGTACCTTTGTAGGTCATTTATGAGAACTTACCTTTTTATGTTGGAATAATATTCCACTCTTTTTCCATGCATCTGTTACTGGATATTTGTGTCATGTCTCTCCCTCCATACCTGTATTAGTCTAGGTACTTCAGAGAAACAAATCCACAGCAACTCATGTATAAGAGAGAGTTTTATGTAAAGAAAATGTGCATCATGAAAACATCCCAACCCAATGCTGCCCAAGCCCACAAGTCCAACATTAACCCATGAACCCAACCCCAGTCCACAAAGTCCTCCACCTCACAAAACAGAGGCAATGATGCCGACTGCAGGAGGAAAGCTGAGTCAGTGAAGGAATAAGCATCTCAGCACTAGCAGGAGTCTCCACACGGCTGCTCCAGCACCCAGGGCTGCATCGGGATAGGTCCATGTAGCTTCTTCTTGGGGATGTCTTGTAGGAAGTCAATCTTGCAAGCTGAAGCAGGGAACTGCTAAGGCAGCTGCACCCGGTGCAACCATCACAAAACAAGAGACCCGAGAACTAGAAAGGTGAGGCTCACCACCCATTTATCCCTCCGCCTTTCATTTAGCCCCACATGTGATTATTGGCCAGGCTGGCACAATTAACTAACTCAATACCTATCCCCTTTTCTCTCCCCACCCCCCTCACTGACTTTTGGCTGTTATTTAATAGTGCTGCAGTGAACATTAGTGTGAAGATTGCATTTGCATCCCTTCTTCAAGCCTTTTGGGTGTGCACTTATTATTGCTCGGTGCCATGGAAACTGTTTTAGACTTAGACACCATGTGCAGATAGAACTGTGCCATAGGGTTTTCTTGGGGTGCAGTCTTTATGGAAGTAGATCACTGGGTACTTACCCCACATGGTCTTGCCCATTTCTGAAGTGCTTTATCTGTACATATTTACCACCTTTGTACAGGGAGCTTCAAAATATTTGTGTGAAAAATTGAATTAAAAGATAATGGAAAATTTTCAGGAACTTTTTGAAGACCACTAGTATACCCTGAGAAATCTTCATGGTCTGGTGGGTTGGACTGCTTGATTGGACTGCATTGATTGGACTGCATTGATTGGACTGCTAATCATAAGCAGTTTGAAACTCCAGCTGCTCCACTGGAGAAAGATGAGGCTTTCTGCTCCCGTGAAGACTGACAGTCTCAGGAACACCCAAGGCATTCTGCTCTGCCTTATTGGGAGAGGCATTCAGGGCATTCTGCTCTGTCTCTGGGAGTCAGGGTCCACTTGATGGCAGTGAGTTGGGCTGAACTGAGCTTAGCTGAGCACCTTGGGTAGCAAACTCTCAGGAGTCAGACAGATGGTTCCCAAGTACAGTAAAGTCTGTCAAAGCCAAAGTGAGTGTGTAAGGGGAAAACCCATTAGAGAAAGAAAAGTCGAACCCTTTCCACTAAAACAGCTAGAAAAGTGGAAACCTTACAGGTCCCAGGAAAACAAAAGCAGCCCCGTCGAGTCCCACCTCTCAGGGGATTCACTGTCTCTTCCACTCCAGTTTGTTGGTCACTTAGTAAAGAGTGATGCACACCATCTGTAGTTTGACCTCTTTTGTCTCTTCTTGTTTATGCTTTTGGAATCATATTTAAAAGTTCACTGTTGAAAACCAGTATGTGGAGAAGGTAATTGCTTTGTTAAATATGGAAATATTGCAGTTATCACAACATTCATTGTATACCACTTGTAAGCTCAATTGGGTAGAAACTGGTGCCATTTATTTTCTTTTCTTTCCCTAGAGATCAGTATTCTAAAAGGACTCCCATTTTGGACTGGAGTAGCCTTTGGACAAATGACTGGTAATGTTGTCACTTGTGTTAAATCCAAACCTTCACCCAACACTGGTTTTCTAGTTCACCACCTAAGAGATACTAGAATCTCAACCTATATTTCCTAAAGTTCTAATACAGCCCAAGAACCATGTTCTTCCTTTCAGTGAGCTCGAAGCTTCCGAAATAAGAAAAGAACCAGTTTCGGGAGTCACAGTTTGATTCTTTGTGGCCAGAAGACAGCATGCAGGTTGAGATGTGGGCTCCTAGTTAGCAATAAACTCAGGGCTCTGAAATCTAACATATGCAAGACAGAACTTTTAAATTCTCCCCATGAACAGATCTACCTTCCAACCAGTTAGTGGTATCAGCACCCTTTCATTAGATTAAAATAAATAATCTAAGATATTCTCTGAGACACCTCCTTATGAAAGCAGCCTCTGAACTTTCTTTTCTTTCTCTGACACAAGAAAGTCTAATCTCCATCCAGCAGCAAAGACACATTCAAACACTGTAAACCAAGCAAGCCATCAATCATGTAGCATAACATCTACATTTTTTATGCTGTCCTGCAAATCCTACATGTTCATGCTTAGGCTTAGCTCTCGACTTAGGTTTAGAACACCCTCGTGTTAGATAAACTACTGGCATGTATTTAAAACGTTTTCAAAAATGCCAGAAATTTTACTGCCTTTTAGTTCCTGCACCAGATATTTCTTATGATTAGAGAAAAGCTTTAACCATAGGAATTCAATAATTCTTCTAATTCAGGTCTCACTTCAAATGCCCCCTCTATCCCCTCAGTTACTCCCACCCACTTCTTTCTTTGAAGGCCATTGCCATTTCCAGAGTGAAGTAAATCCAGTTTGAGTTAGCATTAGCCTTATTCTTGCAAATACAAACCAATTAAATTGGACGTTGCTTTTGCTTTCCCCAGTTCTGTTCCCTATGTGACCAAAAAGCGGAGAAGCTCTGTATTATGGGAATGACAGTTTCACACCCTCTCTGCCATGTTGGTCACTTAGTTGTCTGGTAAGTTCAATAGAGCTGTGATGTTTACTAGCCAGATGCTGCCATTTAAATGAAAAGTAGTGAAAACTAAAATTAAAAGTTTAGTTCCAATCGCACTATTCATAGTTACCATATTGGACTGGGCAGAAACAGAACATGTCTGTCATCACAGGAAGACCCATTAGATAGTGCTGCCCAAGAGTATATGCAACAGGTGAACTCTTTTGTGTCTTCAATCTGAGATCAGTGTCGTGGGCCAGAAGGAACAAGAAAGCGAGATGTACTGTATCTGCCCACACACTTGAAGTCTAGCACAGTTTTAAATAAATAATAAAAACCCAGGAGCATCTTTGATATCTGTAATCAAAAGGACTTTACCCAAGAGATTAGACTTCTTGATGAAGAAAGTTACTTAAGTGAAGATTCAGGAAATTAGTTTCATTCGGCTACACGCATGGTTGTGTGGGGCTGAGAGCGTGTGTTGTGGGGGGCTGAGAGCGTGTGTTGTGGGGGGCTGAGAGCATGTGTTGTGGGGGGGCTGGAAAGGGTTTTCAGTTGTGAAAAATGAGTTGTAAAGCCCAGAGGTAGCAGGAACCTAAGATCATCTATTCCTTGAAGAAAATCTAAGATGTTCAAAGCAGAGAAAAAAAAGGGTGGGTGGGAGAAGGGGGGAGAGTTGTGTAAGCCAGTTTGAAGGAGGCAAGAGCAGCAGTTCATTTAGAACTATACTGATTACTTTGGGCTTTCTCCCCCCACCCCCTTTTCCAATTAATTAATTGTTTTTAAAAATTTCACCAACATACAGTTCACATCTCATACATTTCAGTAGTTCATTCACATAAGAGTTTTACAACCATCACCACTATCAATTCCGGGACATTTCTTCTTCTTTGTACTTGCTGTTAGCTCCCATTTCCCATAAACCTCCTCTGCCATGTCTCTTTGAAACTTAATCCAGTTGTTGTTTCTATAAGTTTACCCATCCTGGGTTTCATATACAGAAAAACATACAAAATCAAAACAAAACACTAGCAAATGGCTCAACAACAATGACAGGATGAAACAGAGAAACACCTCATCAAAAATAAAACATTGACAACTGGAGCAATTACACATTAGATCAAGATGGAGGTCAAATGACAAGGTGTCACAACTACACCTGCAGTAATTCGCCCCATCGTGTACTCTGTGGTAACAAGGCCTCTCCCATTCCTGGTCCATAGTCAGAGGGATTCACCAGCGGCTCCATCCATACGGGGATGAGCTCTCATGGTCAGTTTCACAGTGTGGATTGTGACTTAGCAATTCTACTTGTAGTTTAAGATGTTATGCACTAAACAAGCTCCTAGTTTATGCTGGAAATACTAATTATAGAAATAAAGAGATGGATTACATTTAGAGTGTACTATTGGGTAAAACTCAGGAGAAAGACGAGGCTTTCTACTCCCGTAAAGATCTATTGGAGCACTTCCGCTGTGCCCTGTAGGGTTGCTATGAGGTGGAGTCAATGAGAGTGAGTTTGGTTTGGGGATTAGATAAAATAATAAAAGGAAGCTTTGAGACTTTGGTATAAACATGTGTCAGGGGAAACATTTATATTGAGACTTAAAGATGAAAGTCTAGAAGTCCCCTTGGAGGAGAAGCAGGGTAAAAGAAATGGCAACAGGCAGGACATGCTCCTTAGAGAAAACGTAACGATTTTCTGATTTTTTGGTGCTGGATTTATTATAGGGTTGAACCACAAAGGACGTGTTCAGGAACCCTTGCAGAGGTCTCCACATCTTAGGGGCTGGTGATGCCCTAGTGAGGACAAAGCCAGCAAGACAGGAAATAACTGAAGGGGAAGAAAGAAATGTTTATTGCAAAAGATGTTAATTTGAAAAAGCAACCAATTATGAGTAACAATGGTATAAATGAAATGAAGAAACCTTTTAAAAACACAACAAACAAAACATTAAAAGGTCGGTTCTGCCTCGTACCTTCCTTATAGGACAGAGTAACACATCTCCTTGGGGATATTGAAGGTATCATCTTTATGGAAGCAGACAGCCTCATCTTTCTCCCCTGGAGGGGCTCATGGGTAAGAAAGGCTGGCCTGGCCCAGTGTTTAAGCGGCTGTGCCACCAGGGCTCCTTTAAAAGCACAATAGAAGGATTTTAACCGCACATAGTTAAAAATGCAAGAAACTTGAACTCATTGACAAAACTTGAAAAACGGATTCGTCCTGGAAATGTACCCATGGCAATATCAATCAGTGTAGATAGTTCCTGGGTTAGTGGTTTCTGGGGGGTCTGGCAGGGGAAGTTGGGGGAAATGGGGAGCTGATATTGATGAGCACAAGGATGAAGAAAGTGCTCTAAAACTCATTGTGATGATTGTGCGACTCTTGATGGGATTGAACTATTGAGTTGTCTGATAGGTGAATTATATGCTAATAAAACTTTTAAAAAAGGAATAGATGCCTAATAGAATTTTTAAAAATCTTATCTAACTGATGAATCTGCACAATGACTACAACAGTAAGCTCAAGCACAGGGGGAAAATGAGAAGATGTCACAGGACCAGGCAGTTTTTCATTCGCTTTGACACAGGGTTGCTGTGAATCAGAACTGACATGACAGCACCTGACAACAGCAAAGTGTTGATCTATAAGGGACAGAGCTACGCAGGTGAACCCACAACTTCATCACTGGACCCTGACTCCCTGGAGGAAATCAGGCTCCAGTGTTCCAGCAAACCTGGCTTCTTCTCCTATTCTGGGATAAGTCAGTTCCTTCCTCTATAGAGAAATAGGCCCATGGAGGGGCATGAAGAATACATACAGATTTGTGTTCTGGAGGCTGGAGCCATTCTGCCTTAAATGCAAATGCTATCAAGTGGAACATTTGCCTGCACCTGGGAGGAACTAAAAACATGTCACTCTCTGCTTACTCAACAACGTTTTCTTCCCATTCTTCTGCTTCAGGTCTCAAGTGTGCTGGGTGAACTAGTCCAGGCCAGATCACTGGGTACCCTGGGCGACCATCTTGCACATCTATAAGTCACACGCAGAGAATTCAACTCCTTTGACTGGTGTGTGGTGCAACAGATGTTATCCATCTGCTTCCAAACTGTTCAGTGCTCTGCTTCCATTTCCATCCCTCTTGCTGAAGTGGCTTCTTGGTCTTAGAGACAGCAGTCTCTACATTTTTCAGAAGCTGGAGCAAGGAAAATGGTGAGTTCTATGAAGAACTGAGTTGCTATTACTGTAAGTGGGCAGGGCTTAATATAATTTGGTGGGGAGTGGGCAGCTGTGTCCTGTGAGACTGAGGTTCTTCAGTGCAGAAAAGAGATGGTACAGAGGTCCTCTGAGGCATCCTAAAGCTTTGCTCTACTCTCACTGGGCCCTTCCTCTATACCAGCAGTCCTCAACCTGTGGGTCACGACCCCTCTGGGGGTTGAATGACCCTTTCACAGGGGTCATCCGATTCATAACAGTAGCAAAATTATAGTTATGAAGTAGCAATGAAAATAATTTTATGGTTGGGGGGGTCACTACAACATGAGGAATTGTATTAAAGGGTCTGGGCATTAGGAAGGTTGAGAACCAGTGCCTTAGCATATTTAATTTTGCTTTGCTTTCTTCTCAAGCCATGCCTTTTAAATTACTCGTACTTGTACTTTGTTATATTTTTCATTTGCTTTAGCGGCGCTAGATATAAAATTTCAGAGTTTCTTCTGACATCCATTTTAGTTATTTCTTTCGTGTCTTTTTAATAACCTCTTTTAAATAACCTCTTTCTTCATTTAAAATGCTCTTGATATCATTCCACAAGTCACCTAGTCTTCTGTCATTAATGTTTAGGGCATCAAAACGATTCCTCAGGTGCTCTCTAAATTCAGGCGAGATAGACTCAAGGTCCTGCTTTGGTTCTTGTGAACCTGTTTTAATTTTCTTCAGCTTCACTTTGAACTTGCATGTGAACACTTGGTGGTTTTTTTTTCAGAGTTGGCCCATGGCTTTGGTCTGACTGGAGACATTGAGCTTCTTGAACACAGTTATAGTCAATTTGAACCACTATATAGATGCTATGTACGTTGTGGGGGGGAGGAAAGGGTATTTGCAATGAACGAGTTGTTGGTTCTGCAAAATTCTATCATGTGTGTAGTATTAAATTAAAATGGCCAGCCCCCACCATTAGTCGCAGGTTCACTAATACTACTTCTGGGTTCAGTAATGCACAATTGTACGGTTGAGATATATAAGTATTATATTAAAGTCATTGAGAGCATGAGAGATATTACAATAATGCAGTCAGACATATTACATGGTAGCATTGCTCACCTCAGCCCAGCTTGGTGGTCCACGTGGAGAGAGGGGGAAGGGAAGGAGGGCAAGGGAACAAGGGAGAGGGGGAAGAGAGGAGAGCCAGAGAGAATCAGAGAGGTCTGAGAGCTCTATATTGCTGACTCACACCTATATACCTTTTGGGGGCAAGTCAGCCCACTAATTACAGGTAGAGACATACGTCACAGGGAGGAGCTGCACTATAGGTTACACAGTAATGAGGGGGTGGTCTAGGGGGTGGTCTCTGGGTCTCCATAGTAACCATTATCATTAGGGTGAAAACTCTTCCTACAGGAGCCTGTCCATTGTCCCCAGAGGCAGGGAGCAGGCCCACCCTGTGGTGGGAATGAGACAGCAGTCTGGCAACTGATTGCCCTCAGGGGAGAGAATGCCTGCACATCTGACCTCCCCCTACACATGTGATCTTCATTGTTTCTGCCATCAAGGCTGTATTTTCCAGCTGTGGATCCTTCTTTATAGTTCTATCAAATTACAATTACTTATAATTACAAATTATAATTATAATTTTCAGTGCATGTTGATTGCTGAGTTGATCAATTTCAGACTATAACAGTTGGTAAGACCCTTAAGTTTCTTTATCATTGGCATGAGTGGTTGGTTCATAAATGTGAATGACAGTCATACTAATTTGCGGTCTTTGTATATAGATAGGTAGATAGTGTCCTATGATTGACAGTGTTGTACTTCACAATAGAACTTGAAGTGTTCTTTTTGATGATGGATACCTTCAGTCACCTCGCATCCATTAAATAACCAACTTTATTATGGTGTGAAGCATCTTGCTAATGTTCATTGCGAACAAGCAAATTTTTTTTATTTCCTCTAGTTTCTTACACAAAAAATAGTGTGGAATTTACACTAACTTTTTAATAGTATGCTGGTGATCTTGTCATAACAGTATATAAAGCCATTGCAATCAAGTTGTTTCTGACACATAGTGACACACATAGGGTCTTAAATTTCTATTAAAGCAGAACATAGAGGACTTAACTCTAAATTCTTATAAAAACTCCAGAAGTCAATGTACAGTTGACCCTAGTGTTGTGTTCTTATTGTTAACTGTATTGTAATGAACAGACCCTGGATTGTGACTGTTTTACTTTTACAGTGCTCATTCTAGTGAATTTAAATAGAAATTTCTAAGATCCAAGTAACAATAGATTAGGTACTATGTTAGGCCAGGTTGACTAGAGAAATATGAATAAGAAGGAGTTTTATATCAAGAAGTAATTGTATATCAGGAAAACATCCCAGCACAGTCCAACTCAAGTCCATAAGTCTGATACTAATCCATAAGTCCTTCTTCACACTCACACAGCCACATTCAATGATGCAGAATGCAAGAAGATCACAGGCTGGTGGGTGAAAAGTCTTGTGGATCCAATGGCAGTGGGAGCATCACAGCACTAGTGCTGGTCTCAGCATGGCTCTGGCAGCTCTCCAAGTGACTCAACAGCAGGAAGGTGAAGGCAGAGAGAGAAAGGGAGGTTCCCAGGATCTTCATAAGAAGGCCACACCCACATGGAGGTACCATCAGTCTGGCCTGATTGACTGGTTAGATTCCACCTGTACATTGTATATATCAAGTTGGCACAAAATTATGTAACTACCACAGGTACAAATTCCTTTTGAACTAAGATAACTAACATCAAAATGAAGGGGTTTTCATATGATGTTGTCAGGTTGAACTGCTAACTACAAGTTGGGCAGTTCAAACCCACCAGCTGCTCCTATGGAAGAAAGTTGAGGCTATCAGCTCCTGTAAAGATTTACAGCTTCGAGAACCCCACATAAGTTTCTATAAGTTGGAGTCTACCCAATCAATAGCAGTGGGTTTAAACTTGTCAACAGCCATCCACTGATTGCAGAGACACATTTAAACGTGTTTTCTTTGGAATAGAATCGTTTACATATGATCTAGAACTCTAGTTGTTGTTGTTAGGTGGCCTTGAATCAGTTCCAACTCCTAGTTATGTATGTGCAACAGAGCAAAACCCCACCCGGTCCTGCACCACCCTCACAATTGTGTTTATATTTGAGCCAATTTTTGCAGCCCCTGTGGCAATCTACCTTGTGGAGGGCCTTTCTCTTTTTCACTGCTCTTTCATTTTACCAAGAGGAGCCCTGGTGGTACAGTGGTTATGCATTGGGCTATAATCCACCTGGTCAGTGGTTTGAAACCACCAGCAGCTCTGTGGAAGAAAGATTGGGCTTTCTCCTCTTGTGAACAGTTAAAGTCTCAGAAACCCCACAGTGGTTGTGATGAGCCAGCATTGACTCGATGGCAGTGAGTTTAGTTTTGGGGTTTTCACTTTACCAAGCATGATGTCTCCAGGGAGTTGTCTCTTCTGAGAACATGCCTAAAGTAGATGATAAAAGGCTTCGCCATCCTTTCCTCTAAGAAGCACTCTAGTTGTACTTTTTCCAGGACAGAGATATTTGTTCTTTTAGCCCATGGCACTTCCAATGTTCTTTGCGACCACCACAATTCAAGTGTATTGATTCTTCAATGTTCTTTATTCAGTGTCCAACGTGCATATGAGACAATGAAACATTCCACGGCTTGGGGCAGGCACACCTTAGAGGGGCCGGGGCAGCATTGTGATGACTTGTTGGACTGTTAACCACCCGGAAACCACCAACCACTCCACAGAAGAAAGACAGGGTTTGACTGCGGTAAAGACTTAGTCTCAGAAACCCACAGGGGCAGTACTACCTGTCCTATAGGGTCACTGAGTCAGAACTCACTCAATAGGAGTATGTTTGTTTGTTTGTTTGTTTTACCCTAATATATAAAGTAAATATTAAAAATTTTCTCTGATAATCTGAATACTTGTTAACATTTTCAGTATTGTAGTCATCTGTTCCACCTTTTTTGGGTTCAACATCTACAATTACTTAACAATGTTCTTTTTTTTTTTTT
>NW_022103960.1:69950-82521 GCF_000313985.2 Echinops telfairi | reverse complement strand
AGATTATTTATCCAGCCTATATTATCTAGATAGACCTGCAGAGATAATAATATGCACACAAAAATAAGACAGAGCAAGACAAAGTGACAAACGAAAACAAAATAACGACAACCAAAAAACCACTGACCAAAACAGAAAAGCCTGTAAATAGCTCTGTTTGTTGATCTCTAGGAGTGTTTTCCGGTTGAGTCTGATGGGTTGCTATGACCTGGCCCCAAAGTCTATTTTTGGTACTCCCTCGGGATTTTCTTACTCTGCCCCTTTGCTGTTCTCACATGCCTTTAGTGTTTTGCCTCGGTGTGGTGGGGTCAGATTGGGCACAGTTCCCATACTGTTTCTCAGGGTTGTCCCCTGTAGGCCTATGGGTCAGTGAGGGATGTCATGTCTCCTAGTGGGGCCTGCCCTATGGTGCTCCCTGCATTGGCTACTCTGAGCAGGGATATATATAGTCCTCAAGGCTTGGTGATCCAGGATGTGCTCCATCCTCTATTCCTCCCCTTTCATTTGCCCCGTGTGTTTTGATCAGACATGTCCCTTTCCCTGAGCTGTAACTTCAGTGCTGTCCTCTGAAGTAAATTGTTCGGGGGTGGGGGTGGGGT
The DNA here is from genome assembly GCF_000313985.2 of Echinops telfairi. Taxonomy (NCBI): domain Eukaryota; kingdom Metazoa; phylum Chordata; class Mammalia; order Afrosoricida; family Tenrecidae; genus Echinops; species Echinops telfairi. The sequence continues at coordinate 81,922 of NW_022103960.1, read as the reverse complement.
GTGTGTGAACAATCTTGTTTCTTTACCTGTTTTCTCCTGTTCAAAAAATTTTTTTTGGGGGGTGGGCATGTCCTGGGTACAACTTTTAGGATAGTGGTGGATAGGAATGGAATAATAAGTATTATTTTTATGTTTTTACTGAGAAAAAGTGGAATATGCATTAAGTGTTTTTTTAGTTATATGTTTTATATATACCCTTTTTCAGATTGTACATGTGCCTTTCAGTTTCTAAATTTGAGAAGTGTTTTTTTTTTTTACAAAGATGCAGAAAATTTTATAATAGATGTATAATGGAATTATATACAAATTATAATGGAATTATATACAAAACGAACATCCACATCATAGAGATGTGTCAATCCTGGCATGCTCCTTGATGAGTTGATTCTCTGTTACAGTGTTCATTTTGCCCTTTTGTTGCAATCTGTATCTCAGCATTTATGATATTTCCTTCTTTTCCTTATGGTTTTGGTTTTATCTGTATGTTGTTAGGTGCCATGGAGTTGTTTATGGCTCATAATATTCTTGTGCACAACAGAGTGAGACAGTGCCCTACCCTGCATTGTCCTCACAATCATTGCTGCGGCCACTGTGCTATTCCATCTTGATGAGTATCTACAACTTTCTTGCTGACCCTCTACCAATCCTGGTGTCCTTCTTCAGGGACTGGTCCTCCTAATAATTTCACCAACCTCACTTCTCAGGAGTGTTCTGGTTCTATTTTATCCACTATATGCATCTCTAAATGAGTGTATTTTCTTTTTGGTAGGAGCTTTTATATTTTAAACAAATGGAATAATACTTTATGTACTTTCAATTTTGATTCCTTTAGTTTAAATTCACATTAAGAAAATTCTCCCATTGGGTGTTAATTCACTTTCATAGCTCAGTGGTGTTCTCTTGTAAGAATATACATGCCACTTTAATATGTATTTCCTCTTTGATATGCTACTGTCATTTTGCTGTGAACATCCTGTCAGTCATCTTTGCATCCTCTTCAAAAACGTGCTCTCCTTATAGGCTTCCACATCTCAGTTGATGGTACACCATCTGTTTTAGTTATCTGTTTAGTTAACTGACATTAATGTGAGTTAATGTTTATAAAAGGTATAAGATCTCTATCCTGATTTGCTATTTTATGCTATTGGATGTATTGCTATTAAAGTACCATTGAAAAGGCTACCCATTTTTTGTGTGTGCTTATTCAAAGATCAGATAGTTATATTTATATTTGTCTATTTCTGTGCTCTCTCTCATCTCCATTGATCTGTTTATATGTTTGTACGTTTTTTGCCAATCCATTGTTGATTATTGTAACTTTAGAGTCAGGGTTGATGTGCTGACTATGAGGAGAACATAAAGCACTTGCTAGTGAAGATCAAGGACTGTAGCCTTTAGTATGCATTAGAGCTCATTGTCAAGATAACCAGAATCCTCAGAACTGTACACGTAAACAGTATGATAAAGAGGGAAAAGATTAAAGTTGTCGAAGATTTTATTTTACTTGAATCCACTCACAATCAATGCTCATGGAAGCAGCAGTCAAGAAATCAAATGTGTTACACTGGACAAGTCTTCTGCACAAGATCTCTTGAAAATGCTGAAGAGAAAGTGTCACTTTGAGGTCTAGCATGTACCTGACATGGTATTTTCAGTCACCTCATATATACATGAAAGTTGGACATTGAATAAGAAGGACAAAAAGAATGATGTGTTTGAATTTTAGTGTTGGCAAAGAACATTGAAAGTAGTATGGACTTCCAGAAGAACAAAGCAATCTGTCTTAGAAGAAGGACAGCCAGAATGCCCTGAGAAGTGAAGATGGTAGACATCTTCTCTTATTCTGTGGATATGTTCTTAGGAGAGACCAGTCCCTGGAAAAACTATCATGATTGGGTACATAAAAGGTCAGTGCAAAGAAGAAAGCCCCTAGACAAGATAGATTGACATAGACACTTCAACAATGGGCTCAAACATAACAGCAACTGTGAAGACGGCACAGGACCAAACAGTATTTATTTCTGTTGTTCATAGAGTCACTATTAGTCAGAATCAACCAAGTGGCACCTAACAACAACAGGATTTGTTGTACAATGTTGGATAGGATTGGTGAGTGGGAACACCCTTGTCTGCATCTTGCTCGTAGCAGATCAGCATCTACTTTCTTGCTGGTAATTATGATTTTAGATATGATTTTTGTGGCTGTTTTTAGTCAAGGGCATTTCTTTCTTTTCCTTTTTGTTAGAACTTCTATTCTGAACTCTTGTTGGTTTGTCAAGTGCTCTGCATCTGTGGATAAATGTGTATGATAATTCTTGTTTAACCTCTTGACAAGATGGATTACTCCAATTAATTTTCTAGTGTCAATCCAGAATTGCATTCCTAGAATAAATCCCACTTGGTCCTGAATAATTCTTTTTATACATTCATTTCTTGAATTTTTTATTGAGTTTTGCAGGTATTTTGATTTTCAAGTGCTGCTAAAAGAAGAAATACCACAAGTGTATAGCTTGGACAAACAAACAAGCATTTATTCTGTTAGCGTTTAGAAGGCTAGAAATCTGAATTTGTGGTAATGCATACAGGGGAAGGCTTTTACTCTACCAGTTCTTCAGAAAAGTCTTTGCCATCAATCTCCTGGGTCTTGGAGTTTCTCAGCGCAGAAACCCCAGGTTCAAAGGATGTGCTCCATACTTGATTGAGCTTTTTTTTTTTTTTTTTTTTATGAGAAAGCTCTCTGATTTCTGCTCACTTGTTTATTAATCTCTTTTATATCTCAAAAGAGATTGACTAAAAATACAACCTAATCCCGTAGATTCTATCCTCCTTATTGACATAACAGCTTCTAATCCTTGCTTCATTAGTGTCATAGAGGTAAGGATTTCCAACACACAGGATAATTACTAAGAGCCCCCGTGGTGTAGTGCAGTTCACTACAGGATCAGTGGTTTAAACCCACCACCCACTCCATGAGTGAAAGAGGCTATCTGCTCCAGAAAAGATTTATAGTGTCAGAAACCCTACAAATAGTTATATTCTTCTCCATAGGGTCTACTGCTTATCCCTTTACTATATTGTATTTTTCTAGAACTTAAAAAAAAAAATTCATGGAAAAATTTCTTTCCATTATCTATTCATTCCATTTTCCCATGAACTTTTTAAAGCCCTCTTGTATGTTAAAAATTACTGTCCACAGTCAAAGAACTTGAATCCATGTTCACTTAGATATTTCTGTTTTCTTAACTGCCTTATCTGTTCTATGCCACTATTACCTAAATTGATTTTAACAAATGAAGGTAGCCAATTACCTTTCGGAAGGGAAGAAGTTTTGTCTGAAGGCACAGGATTTTGCCAGCTGAAGAATCACCAACTTGTGTGAGTTGAGTAAGATGTGTCCTTTGCCTCAATTTTCTAGTATCCAGCAGGACTCCAGATCATCCTTAGTATTAAAGAAACCCAGCTAGCATAATAATAAAGCTGTGCACATGAACAAAATATGTAGTGGTCAGGAAATTAGGCTTCAAAGATCTTGACCTTGTTCAGCAACATTCCTTGTGGGCAACATTGAACATTTAACTTTATTCAATTGTCAGTTGTTTGAAATAATATCTGCTTAAGAGAGTCATGTGAGATGCATGAGCTAGTATGTTGAAAGGGCTTTGCAAAACCTTTCACAAACTTATTTGCTCATGTACACATCATTTTATCATTGCTGTATTTTACTATAAGGAGCCTTGGTGGCACTGTGCGATAAACATTTGACTATAAGTTCAAGGTTGGCAGGTCAAACCTACTAGCTGCTCCTTGGTAGAAAGATGAGGCTGTAAAGATTTATAGTCTCAGACTATAGGGTTGCTGTGTGCTAAAATCAACTCAATGGCAGTGGAGTTTTAAATATTTTAATATGAACGATAGGGTCCTTGCTAACTTTGGAATATGTAACCTGCCCACTGCATCGGAGGAGACTTGGCTGTAGCTCAGTTTGTTGTGACACCGTCACACCATGATTGATCAGTGATGGCACAGACAACTCACTTCAACACTTTCCTCACAGGAGGAATCTTCTTATTCTAAAGCTAGTCTGTTTTCGCACCCACCCTGCAGTTTTAAAAGCCTTTTCTCTCCTTACTGCATGAAGTGGGTGTTATTTCACAGAGGTCACACTTACAGATCATGGAATTCCATTGGTTACATTCAGGTAGTTATGGTTGTGAAGCCTCTAAGGGCTGAATATGTGAGAGAATTTTGGAATGGAACCTCGAGTTAGCTGGTGGGTAAATCTGTTTCCTAAGCTTCCCGGGCTATTAACAGGGAAACTATACTTTAACTTATTTACAAAATTAAAATTTATGCTAAAAATGACATGCAACAAAACATTTGTCATTTCAATAGTTTATATGTATAACAGCTATAGATTACTTTTAATGTGTGTACAATTTCTATAAAATAATAACTGTAACCTATTCTTGGTCATGAAATATAAGGTCATGCTGTTCTTATTTCTGCAGAGATAATGCTCTTTGTCATCTTACAACATTATACTGTGCTTTGCTGAATATTTGTGAATTTATTTTTGTTGAAAAAAGCCATCTCTAATCATTGGTGTACAGTTGCAAGTCTTCAAAATTTGAGAATTGTGGAGAGATCTGGATTTTCCTGTTTGCTATCTCTCACCTAATTTTTTTTAAACTTTTGTGCCTGCCTTAAAAAACAAACAAACTTTAAAACATGCTTTTTGCTTTTTTAAAACTCTTAAAATCATATCTATGAAAGGGACAGAAAGAATACAGAATAACTTGAGGTTTTGAAAACCAGGCAAAATAATGAAATGTAAAATCACATAATGTTGCAAGGCATTTTTTCCCCCAAGCAGATGTCACCCTCTGAACTCCAAAAGTTCAAGAAAATATGACCAGCTAGGGTCCTTGGGGTGCCACTTTGTCTAGTCTCTTTGTTCTTCTTCATGCCTAAGAGCAGTAACAGAAGAAACTGACATTCTGCAATATTATTTCCAGTTAATGCAGTGGTTCTCGACCTGTGGGTCACAGCCCTTTTGGGGGTTAAAGGACCCTTCACAGGGGTCCTTCAAAATTACAGTTATGAAGTAGTAACGGAAATAGTTTTTTGGTTGGGGGGTTACCAACCATGAGGAACTGTATGAAAGGGTTGCGTCATTAGGAAGGTTGAGAACCACTAAGTTAATATCTCATCCTACCTTCACCCTATGCTTTATATTTTGTTCAGTCAGTACTTGGTGGGTCTTACAGATTTTTCACACGGAAGTAGTGATGTGAACTGAAACATTTCTCTAATTTCTGCTGTTTTCTAATTGATCTAGACCAGTGTTTCTCACAGTGATGTGTTTCCCAAAGTGGAATGTACCTTGTGGGAATGACCTATACTTTATCTTGTAATATGGAGTAAAGCACAAATGTTTTGTCAAGAGGACACTGGGTAAATTTTTTTTTTCTGGAAAGAAGGTGATAGGCTATATACGTTTGGAAACTTATAATCTAGACCAGCGGTTTTCAATCTGTGGGTCACGACCCCTTTGGGGTTGAACAACCCTTTCACAGGGGTCGCTTAAAATTATTGGAAAACACATATTTCCGATGGTCTTAGGAACTGAGACACCGCTCCTCTGTCAGTCTCCAAGCGGGTCCGCCCACATGCAGATACGCCCACATCCGAGGATCCGGCTTGATGACATCATCATGCCAACCCCATCACATAAACCCTATATAAATACAGTGTATGTGACAGGGTTTGCACCATAATGTACTTATGCAGACCAGTTACACATGTGTAGAGAACAGGTACTGTGTAGAGAGTAGCCACTGCGCAAAAGCAGCTGCTTTGTTGAAAGCAGCTACTCTTTTAAAAGCAGCAATATTGGAGGTAAAATGACACTTTGTGAATGATAATTACTGGTTAAATGTAAAATCATGTACTGTAAAATTATCGACTACTGCAAAAAATAGATATTTTTACCATGGGAACTTAATGTACATGGTGATCGGTCTTTTTTATATTCAGCTATGGTAGATGTGAATACTACCCCCTTGTGATAGTAACAGGTATGTAAGAAACAACAGAATGGTAACTCATAGGAAACTGTAATGAACTGTATTGACTGAACTATGCCATGTACCATCTTTTGTATTATTAAAGCTATTGTTATTATATTATTTTCATTAGCAAGCCATCCCATGACAATGAATCGTGTAGAGAAGAACGTTAAGAAAAACATATATACTTAGGTTTTTCTGCAGTATGGTTTGACCTCAATAATTTGAGAAACTGCAATGTGTTATTTGTTATGAAGTTCTATCAGCCGAATTTATGAAACCAGACAAACTAAAACTCCATTTTGATAGCAAGCATCCGAGCTTTGTGGGCAATACCAACTATTTTAGAAGGAAAGCTGATGGACTCAAGAAAGCCAGACTTGACACTGGTAACAAGTACCACAAACAAAATGTAGCAACCGTTGAAGCTTCCTATTTGGTGGCACTCAGAATCGCCAGAGCTATGAAAACTCACACTGTTGCTAAGGATTTACTTTTTCCAGCAGCCAAAGATATTGTTCGAGTTATGGTTGGAGACAAATGTGTTACAAAATTGAGTGCAATTTCCTTATCTAACAACACTGTCCGCAGAATAGATATGTCTGCTGATATTCTTGATCAGGTAATCCAGGATATGAAATCTGCTCCACTTCCAATATTTAGCATCCAGCTTGATGAATCTACAGACGCTGCAAACTGTTCACAGTTAACTGTTTGACGTGAGGTATATTAATGATGGTGACTTTAAAGGTGAGTTTATTTTTTGCAAACTTCTTGGAATGACAACTACCGCAAGTGATGTATTTGACACAGTTCATTTCTGAAAGAGCATAAAATCTCTTGTGAAAAAGTTTGTGGTGTTTGCACAAATGGTGCTCTAGCTATGCTAGGACGTCGATCTGGATTTCAACGTTGGGCACTGAATGAGTCACCAAAAGTCATCAGAACTCACTATATGATTCATCGGCAAATGTTAGCAATGAAGATGCTGTCACAAGAGTTATAAGAAGTAATGAAAAGCCTCATAAGTTCTGTCAATTTTGTAAAGGCAAGCACTTTAAACAATCGACTGTTTTCGCAAGTGTGCAATGAATTTGATGTGCCAAATAATGCTCTGCTATTTCACACTGAAGTGAGATGGTTGTTGAGAAGAAAAGTTTTAAAACGTGTTTTGAGCTTCATGATGAACTGAAAATGTTTTTAAATTGGAAAGCAAGACCCTAGTTTAAAGCACTTTTCAGTGATAAAAGTGAACTGCAGAAAATAGCTTACTTGGCAAATTTGCCATCTTGAATGAGTTAACTTTATCACTGCAAGAACCAAATGCAGCAGGCCTTGATTTGTCTCAAAAGATCTGATCATTCCAAATGAAACTTCAGCTTTGGCAAAAAATTATTGGATGAAAATAAAATTTACATTTGCCTGCCTTACCTGCTTTCTTTGAGGAACATGACATTGAACCAGACAAAAGCATTACGATGATAATATCTGTGAAAGAACACTTGCACATGCTTGCAGACGAAATTTCATCATACTCTTCCAAAGCTACGTGACACCCATTCATTTGCACCTGCCAGAAGCCCATTCACTGTCAAAGTTGAAGATGTTCCTGAGACAGCACAAGAGGAGTTCATTGAACTTATTAACAGTGATGCAGCGAGAACTGTTTTCTCTATGATGCCTGTTAAAAAATTCTAGATCAAGTGTTTGCAGTCATATCCTGTTCTGTCTGAGACTGTGCTGTGCCTTCTTCCATTTGCAACAACATATCTTTGTGAAACAGGGTTTTCCAGCTTGTTGGTTATCAAGTCTAAATACAGAAGTAGACTAGTTGTGGAAGATGATCTTCATTGTGCTCTTGCAAAGACTGCCCCAAGAATTTCTGATCTGATGAGAAAGACGCTATCTCAACCTTCACACTGATGTTGTCCTCTTATGCATACTGTGGCGAATTGTAGCAATGTAGTTTACTGTTGTTATATTAAGACTGCTACTTATGCTATACCATGCTTCAAGACAAAATTTCATTAGAAATAAATATTTCACAATATATGATTATTGTTTTTGTGATTCATCACTATGCTTTAATTATGTTCAAATTGTAACAATGAAAATACATCCTGCATATCAGATATTTACATTACAATTCATAACATTAGCAAAATGACAGTTGATGTAGCAATGAATATAATGTTATGGTTGGGGGTTACCGCAACATGAGGAACTGTTTTAAAGGGTCACAGCAATAGGAAGGTTGAGAGCGCTGGTCTAGACCATAAAGAGAGAAGTTGCAGTTAAACTATGGAGCTATTCGGTGTGCTAGAAGTGTGTGAGACAGGATCAATCAGTGAGGAAGTGTATGCTGTTAGTGAAGAGGAGACAAGGCTGATGGCTATACCCTCAGTAGCACACAGCTCTTTCTGTCAGATCCCCATAAATTCTCAGTTCTCCAGGAATGTAGGCCTCATCCTTTCTTCCTTATACACATTGGAGTACATGGTACCTTGCTGATCCAGAATGTGTGGGATGTTTTAGGACTCAGTGGTCGTTGAGGATGTGGCTGTGGTCTTTAGCCAAGAAGAATGGGCTTTGCTGGATCGGGCTCAGAGGAGACTCTACAGAGATGTGATTATGGAAACCTTTCAAAACCTGGCCTCAATAGGTAAGAACATCCTCTTTTATCTATTCTTTATTTTGTTGTTTTTATCATGTGCTATTGAGTTATCTCTTTAATGAACAATATTTTACTCATCAACTTTGCTCCAGCATTTGTGCCTCTAAGGAGCGGTGATAAATTGTTAAATAGGCTAAATCCTTTGGTATATGGCGTTCACATAGCTTGGGTTTTCCATGAACATAATGCTCTGTATTAAAGTGGGTTTCTCTTTTTCATATAATATTAATGACCCTGAAGCCTTTAAAATGTTTAACGTGTAAGTATTGGCTTCAAGGGTCACTTTTGAGCACTGAGAGATTTGTGGTTTGGGACCTTATAGAGTGTTTTACAGTGTTCATTACAGGTTTCACATTATTTTGGTACAAATAAACTCAACCCGTCTCTCTTCAGAGTTCTCTGAGGGTGAAGTATTTGCACAATGTCAAGGGAATGATCATTGCTCTGTACTTTCTTCTCTCATGATATACATTTCTCTATGAGGAACCTGCTAGTGATACTTGTTTGTTTTCCAAGGAAAAGAACAGATAGATATGAGGTCAGTGTAGATAAACTCACTCAAATGCCATTATGCTAGGAAGCACCAGGAAAACAAGACTTTTTGGAAGAACCATCCTTACTTACATGGAGGAACTTACATTTGAAATGGTCAACTAAATTCTCTCTTGATTTAAGAACATATTGTGGTTATGCATTAGGCTGCTAACGCATAGTGGTTGTGCAGTAGGCTGTTAACCACAAGATCAGCAGTTCGGAAACATCAGCATTTCTACAGGAGAAAGACGAGACTTTCTACTCCCATAGAGTTACAGTCTCAGAAACCAATCTGTCCTATACGGTCACTATACGTCAGAATTGACTAAATGGCAGTGAGTACGTGACTTCACAGACACCTGAGCTTACTTTTGTGACTTTAGTGGTCATGGAGACCTTTTCTCCGCCTTTTTAATTGTACAGGTATATTATATCCGGTATCTTTCTGCTTAGCTCTCCTATTTACACCTATTTATATCACTGTAATCAATAGCAACTATTATAAGGATGACCTAGGACTAGGCATTGTTTCCCACTGTAGTACATAGGATTACTATGAATTAGAAGTGACTTACCAGCACCTAACAACCACAACATCATGTCACTGTTACTCCCAGTCCTCGTGGGAGCATTTACTGAGAAGTTACTTTTTAATCATTGCCAGAGTACAGAAACAGTGAAGTAAAACAATGATGAAAGTATGTTTGTTCATACCAGCCTTTCCCCCTAACAATTCTTTTCATTTTTGTTTCATATTGTGAATCTCAACTTGAATTATTGGGTCAGTCTCCCATAATCTTAATGATGGAGAAATGTTATCCAGTGAACATATAATGGTGCAGTTCATGACGAATAACACCTGGTCTTTCATGTTAGGAGAAACCTGTGAATCACATGACAATAATGATCAGCATAAAAATGAGAGGAGACATTTCAGGTGAGTGTCATTTATACAAGAGAAGACTGATCTAAGGTGTTCTGACATTAAAATATACATATACAAGGTGCTTTAAAATTACGTGGAGAAATTGCACTTCTTTTCATATATTTTTTCCACAGATTTTTGAAGGCCCCTCATAATTAAGTTAAAGTCATGTAGTTTTAAACATAGCTGTAAAATTATGTATTCAGAGGATATTCACAGTAATACATTTTCATAAATGCGACTCTTACCATGTAACAAAACATACTTCTCTTGAGTGAAATTATTAGAATACCTCATTTTTTTAAAAAACTAGTGACTGTAATGGTAGTATTTCTGCTAGATGATTTAATCTATAAAATATGAGACCAGTTAGGACAAAAGTCATGCACGTACACCGTGGTTGGTTATGAAATGGGAACAAATATAATTCCAATAACATGTTATCTATTTTAAATAGAAGTCATGCAGAAGAGAACCTCTTTGAAAGTAATGAAGGCAGTCAATGTGGGAAAACATTCGGCTGGATTCCAGATCTTACTGTTCTAAAAAGAAGTCTTTTTGAAGAAAATCCTTTTGAATGCTTTGAGTATGGAAACACCTTCGTGGATCATTCATCATATGACCATCATAACACATCTCATACTAAATGTAATATATGTCAGTGTAAGGAATGTGGAGAATACAGTGATTGTTCCTCTCAATTAACCACTCCTAAGAGAACTCTTCCTGGAACAAACCTCCATACATGTAAGGTATGTGGAAAGGGTTTGGTTTGTATCTCAACTCTTAAGAATCCTGTAACAACACTCACTGGTAAGAAACTCTATGAATGCACAGAATGTAGAAAAGATTTCTGTAATGTCTCATCCTTTTGGACACATGTGAGCAATCATAAGCATGAATGTAAAGAATGTCTTAAAATCTATAATTGCCCTTCATCCCTCATTTTAAGTAAAAAAATGCATAAAAGAAATAAACATGTATGTAAAGAATGTGGAAAAGCCTTTAGTGAGGCTTCGTCTCTCACTCAACATTTAAGAATTCACAGTGGAGAAAGACCTTATCAATGTAAGGAATGTGGTAAAGCCTTTAGTCAATCAGCACACCTCACTACACATATAAGAATTCACAATGGGCAGAGGCCATATGAATGTAAGGAATGTGGGAAAGCCTTTAGTCAGGTCTCATCCCTCACTAAACATGTAAGAACTCACAGTGGCGTGAGACCTTATGACTGTAAGGTATGTGGGAAAGCCTTTAGGTGTTCCTCACATCTCATTCAGCACTTAAGGATTCACAGTGGAGAGAGACCTTATGAATGTAAAGAATGTGGGAAAGCTTTTCGGTGTTCCTCACACCTCACTAAACATATAAGAACTCACAGTGGAGAAAAGCCTTATAAATGTAAAGAATGTGGGAAAGCCTTTAGTGATTCCTCAGTCCTTACTACACACATAAGAACTCACAGTGGAGTTAGGCCTTATGAATGTAAGCAATGTGGGAAAACATTTTGTCAGGCCTCACAGTTAGCCACACATATAAGAACACACAGTGGAGAGAGACCTTATGAATGTAAAGAATGTGGGAAAGCCTTTAGTGATTCTTCAGCTCTCACTATACATGTAAGGACTCATAGTGGAGAGAGACCTTATGAATGTAAACAATGTGGAAAAGGCTTTATTCATTCCTCAGCCCTCACTACACATATAAGGACCCATAGTGGAGAGAGACCCTATGAATGTAAGGAATGTGGGAAAGCCTTTAGTTGTTC
>NW_022103960.1:66153-69850 GCF_000313985.2 Echinops telfairi | reverse complement strand
GGAGAAAGGCCTTATGAATGTAAGGAGTGTGGGAAAACCTTTGGGAGTTCTTCACACCTCACTAGACATAGACGAACTCACAGTGGAGAAAAGCCTTATAAGTGTAAGGAATGTGGAAAGGCCTTTAGTGATTCTTCAGCGCTCACGAAACATTTAAGAACTCACAGTGGAGTTAGGCCTTATGAATGTAAGCAATGTGGGAAAGCCTTCAGTCAAACTTCACACCTCACTTCACATATTAAAACTCACAGTAGAGAGACTATTCTCTGTCAAAAGTGGGATGTTTCATTTTTACTTTTATAATTTCGAAAAGCAAGTTTCCCAAGATCTGGCATTAAAGAAACAATTTTCTCAGTAACAAAGCAATATTAACTTTAAGGGGTCATTAGACCTACTTTGTGCCTTTGGAAGAAATGGCAATGTCATTGTAACTGCGGTATTCCTCATCAGTGTTTGTTACTTTATCAGTCTGGTCTAAATTTCACCTTTCTTAAAGTCCTTGACTATTATAAATGAGCTCCAGGGAATAGCATTGAGAAAATTTGGTTTAATTTTTTGTGTGTTATTGATGTTATTTTATATACACTGATCGTGTATTTGGTTGAGTGTTTTATTTTATTTCATATCAATCTCATTTTCTTCCATTATTTCCTATTGTAAACTTAACTATTATACATTAGTATAATTAGTAAATTCCTCTCCAGATAATACTTTTGAGACTGAAAATACTGTTTATTATGCTTTTTCACCTACTAATTCTAGAATCCATTGATAATTATTATTTATGATTATTATTACTATCATGTTTATCAAATGGTAATTTTTATATATTGTAAATACTATTTTACCTTATAGTTTAGCCTGCTAATTTTAGTATTGATAATTATTACTTCTGACTACTATTACTGTATTTACCAAATGATATTTACTGTTCCAATCATTTCTACTGTTTGTTCATTGGACAATGAATAGGAAGGAATAATTATACCAGTATAACCTTATTCCTATTATGTTTTTCCCCCTTCTCTGTTAAAATTGTCTTGAATTTCGTTATTTAGGAATTCCACTAGGTAATGTTCTGTATATTTTTATGTCTCCATTATAATTTGCACATTACTGTCTACTGGTGTTCATTACTTTCTGGCAGTTTTCTAGGTGCATCTTTCCTTTTCCTACCCAAACCCCCAAATCTGACCTTTCTCTAAAATCCCTACTCCCTTTTGTTGAGAAAATTTAAAAATAAAGATCTTGGCATATATTATACTTAATTGGCTTCTGGGCCCTAATAGTGCATAGAGTTAGGAAACATATGTGTTTGAATACAAAGACCTTTTTATTTGTATGGTGTTTTTTTTTTGGCATGTATATTATGTAAAATTATACCCACATGTTGATTGTACTCCAATACCCTAGGAATCATTTGATCTATCATCTTATTTTATACTGTACTCCTTTCTCTAATAGTAGTGCTTCTGGCTCATGAGCCACATGACATCATTTGCTGGAATTTAGAATGTACAGTTAGCAGTTTCATAATTGCTAACCGTGAAGTGCTGAACCTCCTTGCAGAAAGTAATTTGGTCTTTGTTTGAGATTCCCAAGCATCAATGTGAAGCTGAGTTCAATGAATGATGTCAGGTAAGATCAAAGGGACCACCTGGTGGCATGATTTTAACATCGAGATATAATTTAGCATATCAGTGGTGTGTACAATAAAAGTCTGAATGTCAAAGGCTTAAGAGAGCTTCCTGGAAGGTGAGAAACATCATTCCATGTGGAACATAGCATGTCCTGGGGACACAGAATCTTAAGAGTGGGGTCCTTCCAGACCCTGCCTTTTAATGTAAGGATAACCTTTTTGTTAAATTATCAGCGTCATTTAAATAAAGTTTAGAACCCAAAGGAGGGTCATAACTAAGTGGACTTGGGGCCCATGATCTTGAGGCTGGCATTCTAAGGTGGTTAGTCGGAACCCTAGAATTTTAGGCAGCAAATTAGAATTTTAGAATTGTTCAGACTATCAAAATTCCAACTAGTGTCTGCATGTTTTGCAATCTGATGAACCTTTTAACCTGTGCAATCTGGCCAGGCCCAAGGTGGTTATAGTCAGAAACACTCTTGTGTGCATGACTGGTGTCAGAATTAAAGAAGGATAGGAATCTGGTATTTCCATATGGCACAGCATGTGAAGTGGGATTCTCCTTGACGTGTTAGTGAGAAATTGAAGCCATTCAGCTCCATCTAATTTTAAAACTAATGAATCAAGTACTATATTACATGATAGGTGGCATTTCAGAGGGTTTGAAAATGGGTTGAGCCAAACTGATATCTATACCTGATGCTTATACATATTTGTAGGCATTCCATAAATAATTTAAAATGGATAGGCAAATAAATGAGTACATTTGAGGCAATTCAAGGAGGAAAACGTTTCTGCTTCCATACCCATCCACATCTCCATACTCTGCACTTCCTTCAGCTGTGGGTTCCCTCCTTCCTTTTTTGATCCATCACACCATTAATCATGTACTGTCTTTCTAACATCTTCAATATTTCTTGTCTCCTATTTGGTTATTTCTTGTCTCCTGAATTTGGTTATTTAGGAATTCCACTAGGTAAAGTTCTGTATATTTCTATGTCTCCATTATACTTTGCACATTACTGTCTAATGATGTCCATTACTTTCTGGCAGTGTTTTAGGTACGTCTTTCCCTTTCCTACCCAAGCCCCCAAATCTGACCTTTCTCTAAAATCCCTACTCCCTTTATTTGAGAAAATTTAAATTTAGTAGCATATTTTATCAATCTAATAGAACCATCTTCTAGCAATGTTTTATCTCTTTTCATGGTCTTCATGATTAAGCTTTTTTGAAAAGGTGCTATAACCACACATATTCTTGGCTTCAACCCTCAAGTCAGTCAAGAATTTATCTTTTCATAACATAAAGAATGTATATTTTAGTTACTACACCACTAGCAGCAGAATTTTAGTTTTTAATGCATTTAATTTTATAACTGCTTAACATTTATATTTTCATTTCATCTGTGCAAAATGCATTTACTTGTTTCTTTAATCTTACATTGCGTGTTCTGAAAGTCTACTTTAGGAGGCCTTCTGTCACCACTCTAAAATTGTCCTGTCCCTGTACTGCCCTGATACTATCCCTTGACCCCACGTTGATTGAATTGTGTCCCCCACAAAATATATGGCAACTTGACTAGACCATGATTCCCACTCTTACATATGTATCCCTCTTTTTGTGATCTGACATAATTACTTGTTGTAAGTCCTAATCTCTATAATGTTAATAAGGGAGTATTGGTGGTAGTTATATAAATTAGACAAGATAAAATCTATAGGGTTATGTTGTATCTCGAATTAACCTCTTTTAGTAATACAAAAGATTATTTATATAGAAGAGATTAAACAATAGAGCAAAAAATGGGACCTTAATGTACTAGTAAGAAAGAAAAGCCTGGAGCGGAATATGCCTTTGGACCCAGGATTTCTGCTCTATGAATCTCCTAGACCCAGAAGGAGATTGAATTTAAGAAACATGGAGATCTCGAAGAGATTCTAAGTCCACAGATGTTGAAAGGAGACAAAGATTTTTCCCAGAACCATCATAGGAAAAAAGCCTTCCCTTAGGATTGGTGTCCTGAATTTGGACTTCTAGTCTCTAAACTGTTGGAAAATA
>NW_022103960.1:64197-66051 GCF_000313985.2 Echinops telfairi | reverse complement strand
CTCACTAACCTTCTTGGTATAGAACTTATGCTTGGGATAGTTTGCTTCTGTTACCCTATATACCTTTCTCACATAAGACCATCAAACACCTGTAGCAAAAAGTGTAAGATTGAAGTTATTATAATATACCTGGTTCATCTTGTATCATCAGCACAAATAACAGGGCTTATCACAAAACATGCAGCCTTTTAATAAATGTGTAGTAGCAGAAATTACGAAGATATTGATTAAATGGAAATTTCAAATGACTGGTAAGTTGAATGAAAGAGCAGTCTTGCAGGTAAGTGCTAGAGTTCTTTCAATGAAGTAGAATCTGCCCTCTTTTTTTTTTTGGTAATCCTTCATTCTTAGATGTAGTGCTTTCATAAACACCATAATTTCAGATTAGTTTCAGAAATAAGGATTCAACCTGGGTCAGAGTAAAAGTTTAAAGTTCTTTTTTTGAATCACGAAAATCCTACCAGAGTATTAGTGGATCCTAGTTGCTCATCATGGCTGAATCTTGTCAAATGGCTGATTTCTGAAAGCAAGTAGTCTAACATGTTCTTTAAGTGTTATATTCACAAAGCAGATTTACTTATCTGAACATATCACTTATCAAATCTATATTCTGCTTCCTAGGAACGTGCACAAAGTAAGTATAATGCATTTTCTAGATATAACTCTTAAATTAGTTAAATACTCTAACAAATATCCCCCCCACACACACTCTGCATTTCAGTACCTGTAAAGATTTGCCCTTCTGGTTCCTCAGCTTTTTCTCTACAGGTAAACATCCACAATGTTCTTGTCAATGCCAGCATTCAAGAATAGCATATATTTATTGCTTAATACAGGCAGACTATCATGCTAGTTTTCAGATCACAGTAGTTCTGTGGCTGTAGACCACACAAGCTTATGTGATGTACAGTAATGCTGAATTCATAACCAATAGAAATATTTGAAATATCCTGCATTTTTAATTTAGGGGAAAAAGTGATTAAAAAGAAATTATACAGAGATTCTCTATGAAGATGCCTTTAATATAAACTTGACTTCTCTTTTAAATAATGTACACTGGTTGCAGGGAAGGTTTCATGGGTTTTCTAAGGAAATAATGTATCTTGATTTCAGAGAAATCATTGGATCCATGAGAGCATTATATTCCTGGCTGAAGGTTGGATAATCAAGAGTGCCCTGAAAAAGACGAGATGAAAGCACTCTATCCATGACTATGGGTTTTATTTTAATCAAGGAATATATGAAACTCAAACTCTAGGGAAGTGAACAGATGTTTTGAAGAGAGAATTGTTTATTTCAGGGGTATAGAGAACTTTTGGATGATGACAGGTCCGTGGAATTGGTTATCTGAAACAGAATGGAGTGGGAAATTCCCCAGAAATGAGGCAAATGAAACTAGAGGCTACATAAAAATCCATGCATGCACAGTAGCCACAGAAAACATGCAGGATTAAGAGAGAAGTGAGGATTTGTCAGCTTCTAAAGTCATTAATTAGTCAATTAAATGACTGGGAGGGGCAGACAATAGTAATGATGGAGAGGTGCTGATATAGAAAATGACAAAGTTACAAGGGAATTTACACTTAAGTGGAGACAGGTTTTTAATACCAAGAGTTACCTGGGATTAAGAACAATTTTGATCTCACTCCTGGAATAACGTACAAAGGGTATGAGAAAATTCAAAGTATTGAACTTTTTTTCTTTTCTTCTTTTTAATAAATCATTTTATTGGGGGCTCTTACAGCTATTGTAACAATCCGTACATTAATTTTTAAAATCATTTTGTTAGGGGCTCATACAACTCATCACAATCCATACATACATCAATTGTGTAAAGCGCATTTTTACATTTAT
>NW_022103960.1:58824-59850 GCF_000313985.2 Echinops telfairi | reverse complement strand
TGGGGACAAGGGGCATCCTTGTCTGGTCCCCTTTTTCAGTGGGATTGTGTTAGTCTTTTCTCCATTGACTACCATGTTGGCTGTTGGTTTTTCATATATAGCTTGTATTGTCTTGATGAATCTTCCTTCCATTCCTCTTCTCAAGTGTCTTAAACAGGACTTGGTGTTAGATGTTGTTGAATGTTTTTCTGCATCTATTAATATTATCCTGTCGTTCTTATAGTTTTTCATGTCAACATCATGAATAATACTAATGGTCTTTTGTATGTTGAACCATCCCTGGTATGAATCCCACCTGGTCATGATGAATTATTTGTTTTATATACTTTTGTATTCTGTTGGCTAGTATAGTTATAGAAAAGCCTTCAGGTCTTTCATTGGCTAATAGAGCATGATTCAAAATTAGAAGAAACAGCTGCAAACATCTATTTGAACTTGGAAAATTGGAAATTATTAAAAATTGAATGGAACACAAAAGCTCAATATTCTAGGCATTACTGAGCTAAAGTTGACTGGTATTGGCCATTTGGGATCAGAAGATCATATAATTTCCTATGCTGGGAATGACAAGAAAAATGCCAATGTATTCATCTTCAAAAGGAACATTCTGTCTGCGATACGATGATGTCTATCTACATACGGAAAATCCAATCAATACAACTATTATTCAAATTTATGTACCAACCACTAAGGTTGCAGATATTGAAGAATTCTACCAATGTTTTCATTCTAAAATTGATTAAGTATACAATAAAGATGCACTGATAATTATTGGCAATTAAAATGCAAAAATAGGAAACCAAGAAGATGAAAGAGTAGTTGGAAGACACACAGCCTCCCAGAATTCTTATTTTTTTCAAGGTTACCTACAGTTTATTATGATCCACACAGTGGAATGCCATTGCATAGTCAACAAAACACAAGCATTTTGTAAATCGTTTTATTAGGGGCTCATACAACTTTTATCACAATCCATACAAACATCAATTGTGTAAAGCACATTTGTACATTCATTGCCCTCATCAT
>NW_022103960.1:47750-58421 GCF_000313985.2 Echinops telfairi | reverse complement strand
GGAGCATTTAGGAACTAAAGGAAAGACGCGTTTTTATGGTATTCTCTGCTGTGTGCCAACATTCATTTGACATCAGCAATGATATCCCTTGTTTCATGTCCTCTTCAGAATCCGACCTGAACTTCTAGAAGTTCCCTGTTAATGTGCTGTTGCAACCGTTGTTGGATGATCTTAAGTAAAATTTTACTTGAATATGATATCAATTATATCGTTCGACAGATTCAGCATTCTGTTGGGTCACTTTTCTTTGCATTGGGCATGGATCTCTTCCAGTCAGTTGGCCAGGTAGCTGCCTTCCAAATTACCTGGCATAGACAAGCGAGAGCTTCCAGTGCTTCTTCAGCTTCTTGAAACATTTCAATGGATATTCTGTCAATTCCTGGAGGATTGTTTTTGTCCAATGCCTTCAGTGCAACTTGAACTTCTTCCTTCAGTACCATTGGTTCTTGCTCATATGTTACCTCCTGAAATAGTGGATTGTCAACTAGTTATTTCTGGTACAGTGACTCGGTGTATTCTTTCCATCATCTGCTTCCTGCGTCATTCAATATTTGAACATAGAATCTTTCAAAACTGCAATTCGAGGCCTGAATTTTTTCTTGAGTTCTTTCAATTTCAGCTATACTGAGTGTGTTCTTCCCTTTTGGTTTTCTAAACTAGGTCTTTGCACATTTCATTATAACATCTGACCTTGTCTTCTTTAGCTGCTCTTTGAAATTTTCTATTCAGCTCTGACTTCATCCTTTCTTCCATTTGCTTTAGCTACTCTACTATTAATAGCAAGTTTCAAAGTCTCTCTTCACATTCACTTTGATCTTTTCTTTCTCTCCTGTCTTTTTAGTAACCTTTTGCTTTCTTCACAAATGATGTTGTTCTTCATATCCTCCTACAGCTCATCAGTGTTTTAATGTTAAATCTGTTCTGAGATGTTCTTGAAATTCAGGTGAAATAGACTCAAGTTTGCATTTTGGCTCCTGTGGACTTGTTTTCATTTTCTTCAGCTTTATCCTTAACTTACATATAAACAATTGATGCTCTGTTCCACAGTCGGCCCCTGGTTTGGTTTTAGTTGCTGATATTGAGCTTCTCCATCGTGTCTTCCCACAGATGTAGTCAATTTGATTTCCATGTATCCCCTCTGGGGACATCTATGTGTATAGTTGCCTTTTGTGTTGAAAAAAGGTTTTGGCTATGAACAAGCCTTTGGTTTGGCAAAATTCTATCATGAGATCTACAGCTTCATTTCTTTTACCTTTTTTCCCAAATACTTTTATTGGGGGCTTTTACATCTTTTATCACAATCCATACATTCATCCAGTGTGTCAAGCACATTTGTACATATGTTGCCATCATCATCTACTGGCAACTTGAGGAAGGGGTGGAGTCTAGCCTGTCAAATCAGGTCGCAGCTTGATGACCTTATTTGGAGGCATGATGGAAATACATAGCTCATTAGAAGCCAGACACATTCATTCTCTGCCTTGTCTGTCTGTGACACATTCCTGTTGACAAGCCACATGGAGCTGTGCTGATGGAGCCAGAGCCTTGGTGCTGGAGGAGCCACGGTGGAGACCCCTGCCAGTGCTCAGATCCTTCCACCACCGCTGGATCCACAAGACTTTCCACTCACTGACCTGTGATCTTTCTGCATTCGACATCAGTGCATGTGTTGTGTAAATCTGAAGAGGGATTTTAGACATGTGGGTATCAGACATATGGGCTACTGAGGTAGTTTATTGTGCCAACGTGGCTGATAAATATATGGGGTTAATTGAAGGCAAGAGAGATAAATGGTTCGGTGAGCCTCGCCTTTCCAGTTCTAGGGTCTCTTGCTTTGTGATGGTTGGACCAGGGTGCAGCTGCTTTAGCAGTTCCCTGCTTCAGATTGCAAGACTGACTTCCTGCAAGACATCTCCAAGGAGAAGCCACATGGACCTACCCCGATGCAGCCATGGGTGCTGGAACACCCGTGTGGAGATCCCTGCCAGCACTGAGATGCTTACACACTTACTGATTCCACTTTCCTCCTGCAGTCTGCATCATTGCGTCTGTTTTGTGAGATGGAGGAGGACTTTGTGGATTGGTGTTGGACATATGGGTTAATAGGTTAATGTTTGACTTGTGGGCTTTGGCAGCACTGGGTTGGGATTTTTTCTTTTTTTTTGATGGCCACTTAACCTTTATATAAAATTCTCTCTTATACATGAGTTTCTGTGGATTTGTTTCTGTAATGCACCCAGACTAACACAGCTACTATTGGACTTATGGACTTGATCTGGACAAAGCTGGGGTGTTTTCTTAATATACAATTGTTCTTTTATATAAAACTCTTTCTTGTACATATGAGTATCCCTGGATTTGTTTCTCTAGCCAACCCGGACTAACACACCCAGAAGAGTAAATCATTTTCTGATTCAAAATGGCCAATACCAGTCCATTTTAATTCACTAATGCCTAAGGCATTGATTTTCATACATTCCATTTTATTTTTGACCACTTCCAATTTTCCCAAATTCATACTTTGAAGCTGTTTCTCTTTACCTTGAGTCATGCCCCATCAGCAAATGAAGATCCTGAAGGCTCCACTCGCAGAGGCTTTACCAGACTTATGTCACCACGGTCCACTCACCTCCAAGGAATCATCTCTTCTACAGTCACATTTTGAGTGCCCTCAGACTTGAGGGGCCCATGTGCTGGCAGTATCTTCAGCAATGTTCTGCTTCCTTTGTTTAGGCTTTCAGTAACTGAAAATGCGTCTACACTATGCATGATGTTGTCAGTGGCGTCTTCTAAAGTGGAGAGCCACGTCCTCCTTTGTTGTCTGTTCTCAGTCTGGAGGCTCCACTGAAACCTGTTCACTTTGGGTGAGCCTGCTGGCATTTGAAATACCCATGGCATAGATTCTAGCATCACAGCAACACACGAGCCACCACAGTATGACCAACTGACAGACAATTGGTGGGTTATTGTTAGGTGCTGTGAAAGTAGTTCTGGCTCATAGTGACCCTATGTAGAACAGAATGAAACAATTCCCAGTTTTGTGCCATACTAAGAATTATTGTTATGTTTGAGCCCACTGTTGTAGACTCTGTGTCAAACAATCTTGAGGGCCCTCCTTTTTTCTCCCTACCCTTCTACTTTACCAAGCGTGATGTCTTTTATCAGGGGCTTCACTTTCCTGATAACTTGTCCAAAATACATGAGACAAAGTAGCATCATCCAAGTTTACATGGAGAATTCCGGCTGTATTCCTTCCAAGACAGATCTGCTTGTTATTTTGGCAGTCCATAGTACTTTCAGTATTCTTCACCAGCACCCTAATTCAATGCATGCATCCTTCTTCAATCTTCACAGGGTGTTCCTTTTGTAATTTTTTCCTATTAATCATTTTATTGGGGGGGCTCTTATACATCTTATAACAATCCATCATTCAATTCTATTAAGCCATATGTTTCCATCTACCTTGCCTTTTGTAATTTTTGTTAGCTCTATATGATATAATGTTTCTTAGGGGTTTTTATAGCATAGCAGATTCCATTGGACAAACTGCCTGAGTTTGCTATGGTGCTATAAGTATTCAGGGACTTAAAACAAAAAGGCTTTATTTCTAGGTTAATAGAATAGTTTTCTGATTTGAGCTATTTGAAGGAAATAATAAACATTTAATTGGATATTGAAAAACGGTTTTACATTTTATGCAGTAGTGAAGAGCTAGTATGAATTATATTCAAATGTTTGGTTAAAAAGTAGAACTCAGTTCTTTTAACTTGAGATATGCTAAGTTATTGCTTTTGGCTTTCTAACTCCAGATCTTCGCACATTTCATTATATTTTACTTTGTCTTCTCAGTCTGCCTTTTAAGATTTTCTGTTTAGCTCTTTTCATTTCATCATTTCTTCCATTTACTTTACTTACTTTGTGTTCAAGAGCAACTTTCAGAGTCTCTTCTGATATCCACTTTCGTCTTTCTTTCTTGTCTTTTTAATGACCTTTTGCTTTCTTCATGTATGATATTCTTAATGTCGTTACACAAAAGTCATCTTCTTGTCATTATTATTCAACAAATTCAATTATTCAACAAATCGATGTTATTATTCAATGTTCTTGAGATAGTCTCAGAATTCTGGTGGGATGCACTGAAGGTTTTATTTTGGCCCTCATGGACTTGTTCTAATTTTCTTTAGCTTTAACTTGA
Source organism: Echinops telfairi (assembly GCF_000313985.2). Taxonomy (NCBI): domain Eukaryota; kingdom Metazoa; phylum Chordata; class Mammalia; order Afrosoricida; family Tenrecidae; genus Echinops; species Echinops telfairi. The sequence continues at coordinate 54,226 of NW_022103960.1, read as the reverse complement.
GCTATGTATGAGTTCCACAGTGCCCCTTACCTTGATTTTTGGCTGCTGATATTGAGCTTCTCCATCATCTCTTTCCACAGATATGGTCAATTTGATACCTGCATATTCCAACTGGTGAGGTCCATGTACTCTGCCCACTTTTTTTTTGTTATAAAAGGTATTGGTAATGAAGAAGCTACTGGGCTTGTAAAATCCTACTGTGTAGTCTCTAGCTTCCTTTCTATCACCAAGGCCATATTTTCCAATTGTTATTTCCTTCTCTGTGTTACCAACTATTGCATTACAATCATTAGTAATTATCAGTACATCTTGATTGCATACTTGACCGATTTCAGACTGAAGAATTTAGTAGAATTCTTCATGTTTTCCTCACTACCTTTAGACATTCATGGGTAAATTCAAATAATAGTTAGACTAACTGGATCCCCTTGTAGGCATATAGATATTATCCTATCACAGACCACATTGTACTTCAAGGTCGATCTTGAAATGTTCTTTCTGAAGATGAATATAACCCCATTTTTCTTCAATATGTTATTCCTGGCATAGTAAACCATATAAATGTCTGATTCAAAGTGGTCAGTTCATTTCAGCTCACTAATGCCGGAGATATAGATCTTTATGTCTTCCATTTCATTTTTTATTATTTCCAATTTTTCTAGATTCATATTTCATATATTCCATATTTGGATTATTAATGGATGTTTACAGCTGCTTCTTCCTAGTTTGAATCACGCCCCATCAGCAAGCGAAAGCCGTGAAAGATGTACTCCATCCACGTCATTATGGTGGGCTTTACTTTGAGAAGTCAGCTGTTCCTCAGACACATTTTGAGAGCCTTCCAAACTGAGAGGCATATCTTCTGGATTATATATGACAAAGTTCTGCTGCTATTACAAGGTTTTTTCAGTGATTAATCCCTCAGAAGTGGACAGCCTACTCCTCCTTTGTATTCTGTTTTTAGTCTGGAAGCTCCACTGACACCTCTTCATGCTGAGTGATCCTATTGGTGTTTTAAATACCAAAGGCATAGCTTCCAGTATCACAGTCAAGTTGTACAAGCCTTCACAATATGACAAATTGACAGAAAAGTGGTAGGATAGGTTCATAAAAACTCAAACTTACAGCCATAAATGGCACTTCATTAGAGTCATCTTTCTACATATATATATATATATATATATTTTTTTTTTTTTCCAAAATAAAAGGTTTTTAATGTCCCAAGGAGAAGGGTACCATCAAGCAGAGTGAGTTTGCCCCTTGTCAGGCCTTGAGAGGGGAAACCTCAATATTTTGAAATTACCTGAGTGTGCCCTTGATGGAAAGTAGGGTTCTTGGGCTATATAGTCATGAGTCATACCCCATTAAGGTACCCTGATGACCCTGAACCCTTATTTTATGCTTTTCTTATATACAATAGTGTATGTATTCCAATCACAGTCTCTTCTGCTTCTGTAGTTCCTTCTGAAATTCTGATGAATGGATCTGTCACACATTATGATTCTGTGACAGTTTCCTTTGTGTTCCATGACCTATTTAACTACCTACATGACTGTGAATCCTTGGACACTATTATGACCATTACTTTCATTAGGCTGCTCTCCCTCATTGTGGAGGATTTGACTTTGTTTTGTCTTTCTCCTGCTTAAGATTTAATAAATGACTCTCTATAGATGTTTTAATGTGGGGTCCCTTTTTTCCCTAGAACTTTTATTGATTATGCTAGGGCATTCAACTGTGTAGATCCTAAGAAATTATAAGTAACAAATTGTGAAGAATGGGAATTCCAGAACACTTGATTGAGCCCATGAGGAAGCTGTGCATTGACCGAGAGGCAGTCATTCAACAGAACAATGGGATACCATGTGGTTTAAAATCAGTAAAGTTATGTCTTACGGCTGTTATCTTTTCACTATACTTACTCAATCTTGGTACTAAGCAAATAATCAAAAAAGCTGAACCACATGAAGAAGAATGCAGCATCAAGGTCGATGGAAGGTTCATTAACAACCTGAAATGTGCACATGAAACAACCTTGCTTATTGAGAGTGAGGAGGAATTGAAGTATTTGACGGTGAAGACCAGTGTGGATTACAGCACAACATCCTCACAGAGCAATAGACAGCATCATGATAAATGGAGAAAACAAGGATTTCGTTTTACTTGAATCCACAAGGAACACCCTTGGGAGCAGCAGTCATCAAATAAAATGATGCATGCATTGGGAAAATCTGTGATATATATATAATCTTTAAGGCAAAGGCTTTGGAGGCATATGGTGCCTCTGATCCACAAGGAACACCCTTGGGAGCAGCAGTCATCAAATAAAATGATGCATGCATTGGGAAAATCTGTGATTATATATATATATATAATCTTTAAGGCAAAGGCTTTGGAGGCATATGGTGCCTCTGATCCAAGCCATGGTATCTTCCATTGCTTTGTATGCATATGAAAGCTGGACAAAGAATAAGAAAGGTCAGGAAGAATTGATGCATTTGAATTATAGTATTGAAAGTACCAGGCACTGCCAGAAGAACAACCAAATATGTCTTGGAGAAGTATAGTCAGAATGTTCCTTAGAAGTTTGGATGGTGAAACTTTGTCTCATGTACTTTGGACATGGAAACAGGAAGAAATGGCCCTCGGAGAAAGACATCATACTTAAGAAAATAGAAGGTCAGTGAGAAAGACGAAGGCCCTCAAAAGACACAGTGGCTTCAACAATGGGCTCAAACATAGCAACCCTTGTGAGGAGAGTGCAGGACCAGGCAGTGTTTCCTCTTGTGCATACAGTTGCTTCTAGTGGGAAGTTACATGAGCTAGAGGGCAGGCACCAACAACTTCACAGGTATATACAATCGATCAACTTTTCCACCGTCCATCTGCTATACAATGGGATTTGCTTTATTTTTAAACTTTTGTGTCAAAAGAATGTTGTTTCTGTTAGGTGACCTCGAGTGGCTCTATGCACAATAAAACAAAATGCTGCTTGGTTGCTTGGTACTGCCCGATCCTCACAATACCATATACAAATATATATATATTTGAATATGTGTGTGTGTGTGTATATAGAACTCGACATTTTCCACTACGAGGAGCAATAGAAAAGTGGTAAGACTACCTCCGGTCAAAGGCAGAAATTTTGTGTGACCCAGAAAAACCGGGAACAGAGCCCCATCCCTGGGGATCGCTGAATCTCCGGATCAATAGGTGGCGCGCTCCGAGTCCGTGCACGCGGCCCCTCCCCTACACGGGGAGGGGCCAGAAGCCGGAAGCGGAAGTGCATGGCCGCGGCCAGGGGACTTATTTGGTCGCGGGACCTGGTCGGGTTTCAGGTGGGTTTGGTTGCTGTGTGCGTCCTGCCTGGCCCCGGTGTGGGGGCCCGCGCGGGGTGGCGGACCTGCTGGGGTTTGAGGGCGTCTGTCCGGCTCGCCGCTGGCCTCTCCGCCCCCGGGGCTGCTGTGCCAGGGCCGGCCCGGGCGCTGGGCGCTGCCGCCCGGCCGCTCCACACGCTCCCTCACCTGGGAGCGCAGCTGCGGCCCGCAGGAGCGGGTTCGGGAAGACGGAATAGGTGGGCTGGGGCTGGGTCGCTCGGTGCTCGAACCGGTAAACGGTAAAAATCCTCGTCCAGCTCAAGTGTGGCCCCAAGGCCAGCGGCGACAGCTTCGTGTCGGAGTTGGTGAGCTCGGTGGAGGCGTCACGGGCCTCAGGAAGCCGGGAGCAGCCCGGCTGAGCCTAAATACCTATAGCTCCAGTCTGCCGTTCCCAATGTTCCCCTTTTAATCTCTTTTCTTCCTCAAGGCGGGGGCAAACAGTAATATTGTGGGGATTATCTCCCCTACCCAATCCCGTTAATAGTGATAGGGCCACAAAAACCAAACACTGCCGTCTGGTCATTCTGACTCACAGGGGCCCTCTAGGATAGGGCAATAATGCTGACGCTGTAACCCTTAACGGAAGTAGGAAGCCTGGTCTTTGCCCTGCGGAGTGGCTCGTGGTTTCGAACCGCTGACCTTACTTGAAACCAAGAAACCAAACTGACTGCCCTCAAGTTGCTTCCAACTCAAGAGCAGATGAGACGGGTGAATTAAGGAGCAGGGGCTGAAACTAGCACCATGGTTAGGTCTCAGTTTAGGACCATAACCATCACGAATTCAAAAGGAAGATATTTTACAAGTGACAAAAACTTTCTAAGACAGATGGTTTTGCCCTGATTTTGTGAGAGAAAATAAGGCCAGCCGGAGTTTGATGTAAAATAGGCTGTGTCAAAACAAGCTAAAGAGCTTTATAGAAATCAATACACAGGGTTTTCCCAAGACCATAAAGTTCGTGTGAGACAATCTGTAGGTCTGGATGCTGGGGTAATTCACTCACAGTTTCTGCTCCCAAAGAGCCACACTTCCTTATAGGTTGAAAGCGCCTTTGAGCAAAAGCTGTGCATAATCCCAGTATCTGAACAGGAAATACTGGGAGTGAGGGAAAATTGCATTCAATGCAGTGCATATAACCAGAATTTTTAAAGAGATTCTTTGAGGCTCAACTATTTCCAAGTGATGAAAACACAACACCGCCCCACTCAAAAAAAAAACCCAGCAAACTATTCTTTTATAGTAATTATTGTAGGGTTTGGGGTTTTTTTTTGGTGGGGGGGTGGTAACAATTGTCATCGCCTTAGGGTTCATTCCTCTACACAGGGAGGTTTCATGTCTACAGGGGAGAACTTGCTCCATAAGAAACAGGTATTTGAAGACCGGGCTTCTGGATGTAGATCACTAGGTCTGTCTTCCAAAGCACCGGTGGATGGGTTTGGTCTGCCAGCCTTTCAGCTAGTAGTTGAGTACCGTCTAAAAAATACGAAGTCATATCTACAGCAATTGAGTTGGTACTGACTCATGATGACCCTATCCGACAGAGTGGAAGTGCCCCATAAAATCTCCTGGTATCTCGGTGGTTAAGCACTTGACTGCGAATTGAAAAGGTAGATGGCTTGAGCTCACCAGCACCTCTGAGATGGGAAACCCTCTGGGGCAGGTCCAATCTGCCTTCCAGGCTTGCTCTGAATTAGAATGGTCTCCTTGGCAGTGGGTTTTGGTTTGTGTGTTTAAGTGTTTACAGCGGAGCAGTTTTTTCTCCTCCTGTGAAGGTGCTAGACTATAGTTTTGAATGCCCAGCCTTTTGATTAGTGGCGCATTTCTCCATTGTGTCAGCAGGGTTGCTATTGAACAAGATACCCTGGGGTAAATAAATGCACAACTCATAAAAAGTCATGATTTTAACAAACAATTTTAAACATGATCCTGTGTACATCATCTATCGTTGGACTAGAGAATGTGTTTCCTTCTTAAAAAAATATAAGAATGTAGAGTGAAGGCAGTAATGTTGAATGTAGACTCAAAATGATAATCCTTTTACTTAGAGCAAAAGAAAGAAAGATTAACAGACTAAAGAGTCTAGGCAAAGCTGATATATTTTTTAAAAATTTAAAGCTGTATATCATTTCAAAAACTTGGCTTATCTTGTTTCAGAAATGATTGCTAACTCCAATATAATTAGTATGGTCTCTTTTTTAGTTTATAATTCACTGAAATTTTCACAATGGCTGTTAGTTTTTTCCTTCATTCGATAACCAGTTTATTGTATATACTCGAGTATAAGCCGACCTGAATATCAGCCGAGGCACCTAATTTTACCACAAAAACTGCATTAAAAATGTGCTGAAAAACACAAGCATAAACAGTACTTTAAAAGAAATCTACAGCAAGTGTGTGTTCAGATCCTTTTCTGTCTTAAAAGTGAAAACACTTCTGGTGGAGCATTGTTCTGAGACTGAAAGTCCTGTTCAGGGACTCAGCAGAAGGCCAAGACTCTGTCGTTCCTTCCCTAACACTGTCTCCTCCTCATCCTTCTTTCACGTTAGGTCACAGGTGTGGCACAGGGGACCTACAGTGACCATCTTGCACCACCCTGCAATCACAAGAAAGGATTTCAACTGCTCTGACTGGCTGCGTTGACCAACCATTATTCGTTTACCTTCAGACCTCCTGGTGGCTCTGTTTCCACTCTGATCGCTCTTCCTTAAGTGCCTTCTGGGGCTCAGAGGAGTTTCTACTTAAACTTCTGGAAGCTGGACCAAGGAAATGGTGAGTAGTACTGAAAACTTGTTATTCTTACCATAAGGAGGTGAGATTAGGTAAGAATAGTAGGGAGGCCAGCTGTGTGTTCTGGGCCCTACTGCCCCTCAATGGGGTACAAGTTTACAGAAGAGGTCAAGAGACAGGGAAGACTGGCCCTGTGGGTTTTCTAGACTGTAACTCTTTATAGGAGCAGAAAGCCCCTTCTTTCTTCCATGGAGCGGCTGTGGCTCCTGACAAACTACTGTAAAAGAAACAACTCATAGTGTGACTCATCGCGATATTATTGAATAAGGCAGAAATTGTCTCTTTGGGTTCCTGAGACTTTAATTATTTTTTTTT
>NW_022103960.1:0-45488 GCF_000313985.2 Echinops telfairi | reverse complement strand
CGTCTCATAGTGGGGTTGGCCATGTGGTCCTCTTTGGACTGGCTGCTCTATTTGGCCTAGTGGGTCAGGATGTGCTCCAGTCTCTCCTCCTCCCCCGTCATCTGTTCCTGTGTGTAGAGCCACTTTTTATGGCCTCCCCCAGTATCTCGCTCTGATCTCATCACCTGCCCGGATATCATAACTATATGTGCTTTAAAAGTGTATTATTATTAATCCTGTTTTTCCTGGTATAATAGCTGTATCTCTTCCAGCCTTCTTCTATAATGTATATTGTTTAGCTTTCCCTTTTGATTTTGCTATTTGAAATTCAAGTATGATTGTGTGGGGTTTCTTCGGTGAATTGTTCTGTAGGTGACTTGGTTTCATACCTGGCGATGTCTACAGCTCTGCTCTGTCTGTGCGCCACTGTACGAATGGGCCGCCATTTACCTACCCACTGTAGAGCTTACAGAATTTGAATGGTCCATGTGTGATTGTTGCTTTTGTGAATATTGCTGGTCATCTCTTCATTTTATTTCCAGGCTCCAGGTGCTCTGGTACAATAACTCTCCAGGGAGAGGAAAGCGCTGAGTTGCAGATTATAGCCAAGGGCAAAGTTATAAGGGAATGCTGATGCATTGTACAAATTTTCCCCCTGACAAAGTAGGCATATATGTTTTGTTCCATATGTTTGCCAACCTTGGGGATTATCTGATGATCAGTTTAGCTCTTTTAAAGAATATGGAGATGAACCCCTGATGATGTAGTGGGTTAAGCTTTGAGCTTCTAACCAAAAAAGTCTCACGTTGACTCCATCAATCTCTTCTGGCGAAAGATGAGGCAGTCTGTTCCTGTGAAGATTTGCAGTCGTGGGAAACCTATGGAACACTGCCTGTAGGGTCACTGTGTGTCAGAATTGTCTATATATACAGTTCTACATCGACACAACTAAGTGTTCTGGAATTCTCATTCTTCGAAATGTTATCTATAACTTGTATGATCTGCATAGTCTAATGCTGTTGCTTAGTAAAAATAGAAGTAGACATCTTTCTGGGATTCTCTGTTCTTTGCTAAGATGCATCAAGCATCAGCAAGCTAGACCTCGTTCTGTATCCTCTTCTGAATAAAGTCGAATTCCTGGTAGCTTCCTATTAATATACCGCTCCCAGTTAATGTAATATAACTGTTTTTAGATTGTCTTCAGCAAAATTTAACTTGTATGTGATTGATGATATTGTTAGAAATTTTCTGCATATGGATTTCTTCCATTAATTTGGTGAAGTAGCTATCTTCCAAATTCTTTGGAATTTGAATTTAAATAGTCTCTAAATCCAGGTGGGATATACTCAAGGATGTAATTTGACTCCATGGGTTGTCTTGATTTTCTACAACTTCAACTTGAACTTGCATGTGACCAACTGATGGCTTGTTCTATAGCTATTTCTTGGTCTTCTAACTGAAGACGGTGGACTGCTCCATCATTTGTTTTCGCAGATGTAGTCTGTTTGACTCCGGTGTATTTCATGTGGCAAGGTCTACATGTACTGTTTATGCTGAAAGAAGTTATTTGTAGTAAGTAAGCCTTTGGTCTTGCAAAGTCATATCATGCAGTCTTAAATTTCAGTGTTATCAAAAAGCTATGCTTTCCCACATTCTTCCTTGTTTGTTTCTACCTTTCACCTTTGCAGTTATTAGTGATTATGAAAAATCCTTAATTTCTTCATCTTGACATTAGCGATTGGTGCATAAATTTGAATAATAGTGATAAATCTCATAGGTATTATACGGCTATTATCTTATCACTGACAGTATTGTACTTCACAGTAGGTTGTGAAATGTTCTTTCTGTTACTGAAAATGACACCCCTGCACTTTTATCTGTCACTGCTGGCATAAGAAATCATGAGATTGCCTGATTCTTTTTTATTGGGGGCTCTTACAGCTCTTATAACATTCATACATCAATTGTTATCAAGCATATTTGTACATATGTTGCCATCATCATTGTCTAAACATTTACCTTCTATTTGAGCCCTTGATATCAGCTCCTCTTTTTTCCTTCCCTCCCCCCTCTCACCCTCATAACCCTTTGATAAATTATAAATTAATATTGTTTTCATATCTTATACCAACTGACGTCTTCCTTCACCCATGTTTCTGTTGTTTATCCCCCTGGGGGCGGGACAGGGGAGATTATGTGTGATCATTGTAATCATTCTCCTCTTCTCCTCCCACCTTCTCCCTGCCCTCCTGGCATCACTACTCCCATTTCTGTTCCGGAGGGGTTTCTCTGACCTGGATTCTGTGAACTCGTATCTGTACCAGTGTACAATGCTCCAGTCTAGCCAGAACTGAAAAGCAATGACTGGGGTCATGATAGTGGTGGGTGAGGAGGCCTCATTGTGTGTTTCATTGGTGCCATACTGTGCCCTGGTTGACTTATCCCTTCCTTGTCACCCTTCTGTGAGGGGATGTCCAATTGTCTACAGATGGGCTTTGCGTCTCCACTACATGCCCCCCATTCACATTGGGTATGATTTTGTTCTGGGTCTTAGATGCCTGATACCTGATCCCATTGACACCTCATGATCACACAAGCTGGTGTGCTTCTTCCATGTGGGCTTTGTTGCTTCTCAGCTAGATGGCCGTTTGTTTATCTTCAAGCCTTTAAGACCCCAGATGCTATGCTATATCTTTTGATAGCTGGGCACCTTCAGCTTTCTTTACCACACATGCTTGGGCACCCTTTTTGTCTTCAGCAATCGTATCCGGAAGGTGAGCATCACAGAACGCCAGATTATTAGAACAAAGTGGTCTCCTGTTGAAGGAGTACTTGAGTCGAGGCCCAATGTCCATCTGCAACCTTAATTCTTAACATATAGATATGAGTACGTAGTTCTATTTGCCTCTTGTTTTATATATACATATTTACATATGTACATACCTGTATTTAGACCTCTATAAATGACCTTTGCCTCCTGGTTTTTTTACTTTCCTCTTGCTCCACCATCATGTTCGGCCTTCATTCAGGTTTAGTAATGCCTTGCTGCTACAATGCCCTTGATTAAGCCCCATTAGGAGCCCTACACCCTTATCTCCATTGATTTGAGTTCACTTGTTCTCTTATCCCTGGGTTGGTCCCCCACCCCACCCCTTCCTTTCTCCCACCTCTCCTTCTCCGGTATCCCCCCAGAATCATCAGTCCTGTTTTTTTCAATCTCCGAATTTTTTATCCCACCTATCTTACCTAGATAGACATGCAGAGACATTTATAAGTGTAAAAACCAGGCAAAGTCAAACAAAACAATAAAGGAAGTAAAAACCAACAAAACAATAACAATAACAAAAAGAAAGCCACTGACAAAAATGGAAAGCCTATAATGGAAAAGGTCTGTTTGTTGGCCTTTATGAGTGTTTTCCAGCCGAATCTGGTGGGGTGCCACACTCTATCTCCAAAGTCTATTTTTGGTATTCTCTGTGGATTTCATCACTTTGCTCCCCTTGCTGCTCTGTTACTTGCCCTCAGTATTTCGCCCCAGTGTGATGGGATCAGACCAGTCACAGTTCCCGCACTGTGTCTGCAGCACTGTCCCCTGTAGCGCTATGGTTCAGTGAGGGACATTGTGTCTTGTGGTGGAGCCGGCTCTGTGGTCCTCTCTGTGCATTGTCTGGTCTGAGCAGGAACATCATCCTCGAGGCTTGGTGGGCCAGGATGTGCTCCCCTGCCTCTCCATCCCTCTTTGTTTCTCCTGTGTGCTCTCATCAGACACGCCCCTCTCCCTACCTCTGTTTCCTTTTACCTTCCTCCTGCACCACCGTGATGCTCACCTTTCTTCTGCCTCTTAGTATTATTGCTCCAACACCCCCAGGATCTCTATGTCCTCCTTGTTGCTTTTAATTTCTTAGTTGTTCCCCTGTGTGTGGCATTGTTTGCTCACTGCTCCTTTTCTGTGCCTGTTCTTCTCCCCAGGCCCTTTCAGGCCCTCTGCTCTTTCCTCTGGCTTGCTTCACATGCCTAGCTTACATTGCTAAGCAAAACAATAATAACAGAGACAAACAAAAAGACCAAAAGATTGAATAAATAGAGAAAAACAAACAAAGGAAAAAAACTAGCAGAAACCCCCCCCAAATGCATACATAGTTCCAGGTCTGTCTGCTGACCTTTCTGATGATCTCCCCACTAGTCCTGGGGAGTTCCGGGAATTGCCCCTCCTAACCTGAAGTCTATTTTGGGGCTCTTTGGGGATTATGTGACTTTGCTTTGCCCCCATTGCTGATCTGTTATGTTCCTTTCTTGGTTCACCCCACTGTGAGGGTGGTCAGACCAGACACACTCCCTGCTGTGTGTCCTCAGAATTGTCCTCTGTCTTGGTATGCCCCAGCTAGGAGACATCATGTCTCGAGCTGTTATCAGCCCTACAGTCCTCTCTGTGCCTTAGCAGCCCCGTGCAGGGACGTCAGTCTCAGGGCTTTGTGTTCCAGTAGGGCGTCTAGGCCCTCACTCTCTCTTTTTCCTTTTTGGTTTGCTTCTGTATGGACCTGGCAGGCTGGCTCCTCTCCCCAACCTGTAGGTTTAGTGTTGTCCTCTGTAGCACATACTTCTAGGGAGGGGTCAGTTTGGCTCTGATTGGGGCCGGCCCTGTCGACCTGTCTGTTCATGCGTTGTTCCATGTGGTTATGTTGCCCTCCAGGTTTGGGGCATCATGGTGGGGTCTGCCAGCACACTCCCAGATTGTCAGATTCGTTTTATGACTAATACCAGTCATAGTTTTATTACTAATTCCAGTTCATTGCAGTTCACTAATGCCTAGGATATCAATCTTAATGTATCTCGTTTACTTTTGGATGACATAACAGTTGTTTTAGATTGTACTGGTACATTCCATAGTTCAGTTATTAATGGATGTTGCAGTTGTTTCTTATCTTGAGTTGTGCCACGTCAGCAAATAAAGCTTCCAGAAGCTTTACTCCCCCCACGTCTTTTAGGTCTTCTATAATTTGAGGAGGCAATTCTTCCCTAGTTGTATTTTGAGCAACTTCTGGCCTAAGGAGCTCATCTGTTGGTCCTCAAAGGAGTTAACAGAGGCTGAGGGCTGTGGACTCTGCCTATGGACACCAGATAGCCCTTGCACGTGAGGGCGGATCTGGGCAGTTGAGCTGCAAACAATTCTTGAAACATACATAACCGAAGGCACTGTGTTCCTTCTCAAGGACTAGACCTTGTGCTCCCTGATAAGGCAGTTTAGTCTTGAGAACCTAGTGCTTAGATACATAAGAGTTTATAGTCTGCTACCTCGTTTTTTGTTTGCTTTGAAGAAGTTCATACGTGCTTACTACCCCAAGCATTAGCTAGCAGAGAGAATGAAGACCGCACAGGGCGGCCATCGCACGACCCACAGCCCGATGGTGTCAGCCCTTCGCTGGTGTTGAATTACATTTCCCATGTCCATGTCTTTATTCTGCTCCATGCCGACATCGCACACTACACTCATCCTCTGTCACGAGTATCAAAACAGCGTTCCACTGCTACTCATAACGTCTTTATGTTCAGTGGCCATTTTTTTCCAAGGTGGGCCTCCTTCCTAATTTGTCTTCATCTTGAAGCCCCGCTAAAACCTGTTCATCGGGGTGACCATGCCGGTATTTGAACTATTAGTGGCACAATGTCCAGGGTCACAGCAGCTTACAAGCCACCACAGTACAACACACCAACTGGTGAGTGGTTGAAATGTAATGTCTCACATCGTCGAGTGTGTAGGTTTTCTCTCACTGTCTTGTAGTGTTTGCAGTGCCATGAATCACCTTTTCATGTAGATTGGAGTGCCTCTTCATGGAATTGTTTTCCCTTCTATTATTGGTTATTCCCATGTGGATACCATACTTCAGATAATGGTAGAGGTGCCATGTTTGACATCCTCTGGCTACCCAGGGAGGAGAATCTAACTCCATATCTGGCCAAAGGTCAGATATACCTCTAACCTTTATCTTATTCTGACACCAACTGTCCCTCCTAAGGCACCCTACTTAACTGCTGGGCTTGAGCATTGATTGCAGTGGCCACACAGAAATCACAGACAGTGCTTGAGATAATGGCGTTTATGAGGGGATCTAACACGTTACAAAATATTAGGATATAATTCTTTTGTCCACAGCATTTCTTCTCAGCCATGCCATAGGCATGTCAAATTGGTCTTTAGCCTCTCAGGCATAGTCAGTCCCTTGGCCAGTCCAGATAAAGTCCATAAGCCTTATATTAACCCATTTGTCTGATACTAGTCCATTAATTCTTTTTTAGACTCACAAAGTACATGCAATGATGCTGAATACAGGAATGTATAGAGTTGGATGTATGTTGAAATACAATAACTTCACATTTTGACAATTTTGCTTAATAAAGTTTTCTATAATTTTGTTGTACTACTTTTTTAACTTATCCTCCCCTTGTGTTATCCAAATGCCTTCTTCCCATGGTTTTCATGAGAAATCTTTAAATTGCTTTTGGTTTTGTGAGTTTAAATGTGATTTCTTTGCAGTCTTCTTTTGGGTTCACTGAGCTTCTTGAATGCTTACATTCTTGTGCTTCATGATATTGGATAAATTTTCTTCCAACGAATCTTTGACAATTTTCTCAGTGTTTTTCTGTTTCTTCCTATTCTAGAATTCTTACCAGATACAAGTTATTCCTATGATGGTGTCCTGAATTATCCTTAGGCTTTCTTCAGTTTTTTTCATTCTTTTTTTTCTGATAGTTTTTCTAATATTGGTATTAATATTTCTTACCAATCCTGTCTTCCATTGATTCATTATACTTCTTTGTCTGCTTATGCATTATCTATTTCTGTAATTGTGATATTAATAATCTCAGTTTTAGTTTGCTCGTTTTTGTATGGTTTTCCATTTATTTTAATTTGCTCTCTTATTGATTTTTTGAAATGTAGGTTTTTGTTAGTTTCCTTTGATTTTATCTTTGTTTTCCTCAAACTTTGTCTCAATTCATTGAAGGCACTTGAAATACAATTACTTTGAATTATCAGGCAGTTCTAGTAGCATTTCTTCCACCAGATTTTCTTGCCCTCTGTTTTGGTCACTTATTTGATCCTTCTTGTCTTGTTTTATATATGTGTGTGTGAGCTGAAGGTTCTCTGTTGTTTCTGAGGCATTGTAAAGTTATTGTATTAATTTGTTGAGTATGTATTGATTTGCTTCACCTTGATTTTTTTTTTCATCATTGGAGTGCTCATCACCTTTCTACAGGTGGATTGGGTAGTTGATTGTGCAGAGCCTATGAAGTCAGGTTAGGCGGGTGCTGACCACTATCATTAGTCCATTGGTGTTGGAGCAGATAGTGGCACTTCCAGTGAGCAGGGAACAGATGTAGTGGGTATGACTGCTCCTGATTGCTAGGGAATGATGGAGGAGGGGGGTGGGGTGGAAAAGGAAGGAAACATTAATAAGTGGGGGAGATGAGACCTAAGAAGAAAGGGAAGAAGAGAGGACAAAAGAGGTCTGTAGTGTTGCTAACTCCTGAACATGGCTGTGGCAAAACTGGTGCTTGCTCCACTGAGACATGCATCACCAAATGCATAGTGCCAGGAATGGGTGTTAGTGAGCATGGAGGTGGCAGTACATGGAGCACCAGCTCAGCCAGATCAAAAAAGTGGTCGGGGTGTGGGGAGATCAAAGGCAAAAAACAGGGATTCAGAGGCTGGGGAATTGCTGGAAGCAAAAACACTAACACAAATGTTAGTTATCAAATACAACTGCAGTGGGTATGTATAGCTCACTGTGGGGGCATGAATAAAGGGGTTGGGAGTGAGGCTGCTCAATACAAGGCAGTGGTTGCATGCCTCCTACAATTGGAAGGAAACAATGGGAGGCTAGAGGAAGAGGAAAGGAAAACAGGAGAGAAAAACAAGGTTCAGAAAGCGGGGGAGAATGAAGAAGGAAAACGGATATTTAAAAAAACCCACAAAACCCTACTGATGGAAATGCTTGGTGCCCCAAACAGCTGTGTCAGAACACAGCACACATTGTAGGAACACATACTTCTGACCAGGGAGGGTATTAGTGAGCACTGACAGCCGTATGAGTGGCAGTGGGGAGGGCTGTCTATTCCAAGAAAAGAAAAAGGGCACGGAGAGGTGGAAGGAAATGAGAGTAAGGAGTAGGGAGGGAGAAGTAAGACCAGGGGGAGAAGGAACAAATTAGAAGGAATGAAAGCAGCATTGTGGTGATCAAAATACTAGCTCCCAAACACAGCTGCAGTTGTACAATGTTCACTTTCTGGGATCATGAACCATCAATGGGGGAGGGGAAGGAGGGGCACTTCTTGCCACCAAACCCTATGCCACCCACTCCATCAGATTAAAAAAAACACAGGGTAAAAAGAAATTGAGAGTGGGAGAGCTATGAAAAAAAGATATAAACAAGACAGGAAGAGAGCAATAGCAGTAGGGTGGAGGAGGGTTGACCAGACTGGTTAGGTATGGCTGGAGGGTAGTGTCCTCTGGTCAACAAGAAGTCTTACAAGATAAGGGCTGCAGTTGCTAATGTGGGTGCTGGTGCACCCCTGAGCAAGTGACACTGGTTAATTTTAAAAGGCCATGCTGTGGCAGTTGTCTTTTTACTGTTCCTTTTCATTAATTTTGTTCAGTCTCATTTAAAAAAAAAATTATTTGTTTGAAGTTTGAGGTTTCACTTTTGTCATCCTAATCCATTTCACCTGGTCTCTTAAGCTTTTGTTATAGAAGGTCTGGATGGCTTATCTGCCTAGACCACCGTCTTGGGTCCACCTTTTTTGATTTGGCATATTCTCTCAACTTCTATTTTGGTATATTTTCTTCATTAAATAACTGGTAGAGTTTATGAATAAACCAGTCTATATCTGGTATTGTAGTGAAGGGAAACTTCTTAATATGGTTCTTTCTGCCATATTCCTTTATGCGATATATTGTAAATTCTATTCTCAATGCTTGTAGTCATAATCTCAATTTGCAGGAAATTCTCTGTTACAATAATGGAAAGGATGAAGTTTGGTGTATTCTGAGTTTCCATTTTACTAAAGAGTTTGAATCAAGTCACTACCCTTTGTTTCTTTGGGGGGTATGGTCTGCTGCTGAAAGACAAAAGCCACACCTTCATGAAAGAGAGCCCTCTTGGAAGCAGAGAATTCTCAGGTCATCAAGAAAGAACCACCACCAATGGAGCATGTTCAAGACCATGCGGGCTGAAACCAGAGTCTGTGGCACAGAGACCATGAGACAAAGCAGAAGGTCTGGACATCTGAGATAATGAGGTGGAACAGCAAACAGGCTTCCTGGACCACACAGCAGAAGACGCTGAGGACCACAGAGAGATTTGGCTGCTGTCTGAAAAGAGATGCTTGTGTGGACCAAAGATTGAACCTTTAATGTTTGATAGTCCTGCCTTGGGGTAACCTGTTCGCTTCTCTAATAAACCTCTGTAACTGTGAGTACTGTCTGAGTTATGTGTGGCCATTGCTAGAGTTTCCACCACTTGTCAGTCAGTTTGTCATACTATGGTGGCTTGTGTGTTGTTGTAATACTCGAAGCCATTGGTATTTCAAATGCCACCGAGTCACATGCAAAGTGAACAGGTTTCAGTGGAGTTTCCAGACTAAGAAAAGACAACGAGGAAGGAATTGGCTCCCCAGTTCAGAGGAAGTAGTCATTGAAAACCATATGCAGATTCAAAACATTGTCAGATAATGAAGGAGTAATTACTGGAAGCAGGATGTAGTGCCAGAGGATGGGAGCCTCAGGTCAGAGGGCACTGGAAATGTGTGAGGAGGAGCTGCTTTCTCAAAGTCGACTTGACCATCATGACGTGAGTGGGGAAAAGCCTGTGGGAGGGGAGCCATAAGGATCAGCATGTGTTGATGGGGCCCAACCCAAGGCGAGGAGAAAAAGCTGTAAAAATTTGCTAATGAGACGAGCCAGTCAGGGTGCAGTGTAGCAACGATGAAACATACAGCTTTCCTCTAGTTCTTTAAGGCTTCCTTCCCCGCTCCGCCCCCCCTCCCACTATCATGATCCCAATTCTACCTTACAAATCTGACTAGACCGGAGGATGTGCACTGGTACAGAAAGGAACTGGAAACACAGGGAATCCAGGACAGATGAACCCCTCAGGACCAGTGGTGAGAGTGGCGATACCAGGAGGGCGGAGTAGAAAGGGGGAACCGATCACAAGGATCTACATATACTCCCCTCCCTGGGGGACAGACAACAGAAAGGTGAAGAGAGACGTCAGACAGTGTAAGACATGACAAATCAATTCTCGGCGTTTTGGCTAAGATCAAGTGTAGTATCTGTTCTTATCCGTTTAATATCTGATACACCCTCTATTCAAGGACAATATATTAAATGGATTTTTGGAGTAGGGAGATGGAATAGCAGCTTGCTTCATCCACTCCACGCATCGAGCATCGACCTGGTATTGCAGTACTTCCAGGAATGGTGTACCCCCTCGGGGGATCTAGAAAAGAAAAAAGGAAAGAAGAAAATAAAAAGAAAGACATGCGGAGTGGAGACCCAAAGCCCATTAGCAGGCGACTGGAGATCCCCTTGCAGAGAGGAGGTCTCGGGGAGGAGATGAGCCAGTCAGGGTGCAATGTAGCAATGATGAAAAATACAACTTTCCTCTAGTTCCTAAATATTTCCTCCCCGCTCCCACTATCATGACACGAATTCTACCTTGCAAGTCTGGCTAGACCAGAGGATGTACACTGGTACAGATAGGAACTGGAAATACAGGGAATCTAGGGTGGATGATCCTACAGGACCAGTGGTGTGAGTGGCGATACTGGGAGGGTAGAGGGAGAGTGGGTAGGAAAGACGGAACCGATTACAAGGCACTATATGTGACCTCCTCCCTGGGGGATGGACAACAGAAAAGTGGGTGAAGGGAGATGTTGGACAGGGCAAGATATGACAAATAATAATTTATAAATTATCAAGGGTTCATGAGGGAGGGGGGAGCGGGGAGGTGTGGGGAAATGATGAGCTGATGCTAGGGGCTTAAGTGGAGAGCAAATGTTTTGAGAATGATGAGGGCAATGAATGTACAAATGTGCTTTACACAATTGCTGTATGTATGGATTGTGATGAGTTGTATGAGCCCCTAATAAAGTGATTTTTAAAAGAAAGACATGACAAAATAATAATAATTTATAAATTATCAAGGGTTCGTTAAGGGGGGGCAGGGAGGGAAAGGAAAAAATGAGAAGCTGATACCAAGGACTCAAGTAGAAAGCAAATGTTTTGAGAATGATGATGGCAACAAAAGTACAAATGTACTTGACACAATGGGTGGATGGCTGGATGGATTATTATAAGAGTTGTACGAGCCCCAAATAAAATGATTAAAGAAAAAAAAGCTTAACATTTCTGCACAAATGAAATCTGAAAAAAAAATCTAATGATAGGAATTTAGAATATGAGAAGGTATGAATCTACGAAATCTGGAAGTTTTCAAAAATGAAATGGACCTCATAAAGATATCCTAGGCTTAGTGAGCTGAAATCGACTGGTATTGGCTATTTTGAATCAGAAAACCAAGATTTACTATGTTGAGAATGACAAGAGGAATGGCCTTGCGTTCATTGTCAAAAAGCACATTGCAAAATAATTCTTGATAATACAGTAAGGTTTGTGATAGGATTGTATCTATCCATCTTCAAGAAAATCCAATGAATATAACTATTATTCAAATTTATGTACCAATCACAAAAGCTAGTGATGAAGAAATTGAAATCTACTTATAACTTCAGTCTGAAGTCGATCAAACATCTAATCGGGATGCATTTTAATTATTGGTGATTGGAATAACAAAGTTGGAAAACAAAGAGGAAGGAACAGTAGTTGTAAAATATGGACTTGGTGATAGAAATGAAGCCTGGAGAACACATGGTAGAATTTCACAAGATCAACGACTTGTTCACAGCAAATACCTTTTTTTAACAACACTAAAGGTAACTATACACATGGGCTTTTCCAGGTGGAATACACAGAAATCAAATTGACTACATTTGTGACAAGAGAAAATGGAGAAGCTCAATATGAGTAGCTAAACCAGGCTAGGGGCTGACTGTATAACAGACCATTTATTTCTCATATTTAAGTTCATGTTGAAAAAAATAAAAACAGCTGTCAAAGAGAGGCAATATGCAATCTACCCACATGAATTTCAAGGACATCTCAGAAGCAGGTTTCCTACATTGAACACTAATGACAAGATATGATGAACTGTGGAGGGTGTCGAGCGTTATTCACAGAGAAAGCAAAACGCCATTAAAAAGAAAGAAAGGATCAAAGTGAATGTCAGAAGAGACTCTAAACATGTTCTTAATCATAGCATATCTAAGGCAAATGGAAAAAATAAGTCAAAGAGCTGAATAGAAAATTTCAAAGGGCAGCTTGAGACAACAAAGTCAAATATAATAAAATGTGGAAAGACCTAGAGTTAAAAAACAGAAAAAGGAAGAACGTGCTCAGCACAAACTGAAAGAACTCAAGAAAAAATTCAAGCCTCAAATTGCAATATTGAAAAATACTGTGGGCAATATATTGAATGATGGAAGAAGCGTCAAAAGAAGAAAGAAAGTGATTAGTATCTCTAAATTATGAGAATCCTGTGTGCAGAAGGCTATGGATGACAGTGGGAACCCACCATTCATTTGTGGAACTACATAGGAAAGAAGCCTCCTGTGAACTCCTTTCGTCTACACATGAGGGACGGGAGGAAGGGGTTACAAACAGTGCATTGGAGAGAGGGGTATAGAAGATCAAAGGGATAAAGCAGAATCAACAGGCAAAACGTTGTTGATCCCCCTTCTCTGACACATGCTGCACCTGACCTGGTTTCCAAAATGTTCTGTATTTTTGGTCTGTATTGTTTTGTTTGGCTTTTGTTTGTTCATGTTAGGGTGTATCTCAGAGGTGTTATGCCACTGGAGGTAACCTTCTTGAAATTGTACTATGTGTTCTTCAGTTTTTTGGCATATATAACCCAGAATTGAACCAATAGGGACAGCCAGTAGTTTCAGAGGGAGGGAGGTGCAGGGGTGGCGGAAGGTAAAAGGGAGATGATGTCAAGGAGTCCAGGAAGAAAAAGAATGTTAGGATTCTGATTGTGGTAGCAATTGTACAATTCTTTTTGATGTGATTGAACTAGGGAATGTGATGTATGTATTAAATCCCAATTAATAATACTTAAAAAAAAGATAGAATACATAGTCACTGTATCAAAAAGAAGTAGTAGACATTCTAGCATTTCAGGAGGTAGCATATGAGCAAGAAGTTCAAGCTGCACCGAAAGCATTAGCCAAAAAAAGTCTCCAGGAATTGATGGAATACCAATTGAAATGTTTCACCAACCTGATGAATCACTGGAAGCTCTTATTCATCTATGCCAGGAAATTTGGAAGACAGCTACTCAGCCAACTGACTGGAAGAAATTTATGTTTGTATCCATTCCAAAGAAAGGTGACCCAGCAGAATGCTCAAACTATAAAACAACACCACTGATATCACATGCCAGTAAAATTATGCTTAAGCTCATCTAACAATACTTGCAGCAGTACATTGACAAGAGAACTGCCAGGTCAGTCTGGATTCAGAAGAGGATGTGGAGCAAGGGATATCATTGCTGATGTCAGAGGTTCTTGGCTCCAAGCAGAGAATACCAGAAAGATGTTTGTTGTCATGTGTCATTGAGGCGGTTCCAACCCATAGCAACTCTATGCACAGAAGGTAACAGTACCCAGTCCTGCACCATCCTCACAATTATTTCAATGCCTGATCTCTTTATTGCAAACATTGTATCAATCCATCTTGTTGAGGACCTCCCTCTTTTTCACTGTCCCTCCAGTTTACCAAAGATGATGTCCTTCTCCATGGACTCATCACTCTGAAAATATGTCCAAAGTATTTAAGACAGAGTTCTTACCATCCTTGCCTCTAAGGAGTACTCTGGCCAAGCATCTTCCAAGACAGATTGGTTTGTCCTTTTAGCATTGCATAGTCTTTTCAACATTTTCCTCCAGCACTACAATTCAAATGCATTGGTTCTTCAGTCTTCCTTATTCAGTGTTCAACTTTCATATGCATATGGGGCAATTGAAAATACTGTGGCTTGAGCCTGGCGCACCTAGTCCTCAAAGTAACATCCTTGCTTTTGTATATTCTAAAGAGATCTTGTGCTTCATATTTACTTAATGCAACCTATCTTTTGATCTCTCCTGACTGCTTTTTTCCATGAGCATTGATTGTGGATCCAAGCAAGACGAAATCCTTGATAACTTTGACCATTTCTCCATTTAGCATGATGCTACTTATTGGTCCAGTTGAGAAAATTTTGGTCTTCTCTACATTGAGTTGTAATCCATACTGCAGGCTGAAACCCTTCAGGACTTGAGCACTCTCTGATGGAGAAAGATGTTTGCTTGTGTTTTATTAACCAGGCCAAGGCATTCAGCTGTTTAACTCATAACAAACTATCGATAACTTTGAGAAGAATGGATATTCTAGAACCCTTGATTGTGCTCATACATAACTTGAACATGGATCAAGAGGCAATTGTGTGAACACAGCAAGGGATACTGCATGATTTAAAATCAGGTAAGTTGCTCACCAGGATTGTATCCTATCATCATGCTTGCTCAATCTCTATGCTGAGGAAGTCATTAGAGAAACTGGGTTAAATGAAGAAGAATGTGGCATCAGTATAGGAGAAAGGTTTATTAGCAACCTGCAGTATGCAAATGACACAGCCTTGTTTGTCGAAAGTGAGGAGAACTTAAAGCATTTGCTGATGAAGATCAAGAATGTCCACCTTCAGTATGAGTTAAGACTCAGTGTAATGAAGACCAAAACCCTCCTATCATGATAAATGGAGAAAAAGGTAAATTTGTCAAAGATTTTGTCTTGCTTGGATCCACAATCAATGCTTATGGAAACAGCAGTCAAGAGATCAAAAGACAGGTTGCATTAGGTAAGTCTGCAGCACCAGATCTCTTTAGAATATTCAAAAGTAAGGATGTTACTTTGAGGACTACGGTGTGCCTGACACAAGTCATAGTAGTTTCAGTTGCCTCATGTGCATGTGAAAGTTGAACACTGGCTAAGGGAGACTGAAGAACAATCATTGCCTTTGAATTGTGACACTGGAGAATATCGAAAGTACCAGGGACTGCTAGAAGGGCAAATCAGTCTGCCTGGGAAGAAATGCGACTAGAGTGCTCTTGAGACGAAGGGTAGCAGCACGTAGTCTCACATACTTTGGACATGTTGTCGGGAGAGACCAGTTTCTGGAGAAGGACATCATTTCCTGGTAAAGTGGAGGGGCAGCAAAAAAAGGAAGACCCTCAGTGAAATGAGGGACGCCGTGGCAGCAACCATGGGCTCAGGCATTGTGAGGAACAATTGTGAGGATGCTGCAGGACCAGGCAGTGCTTCATTCTGTTGTGCCTAGGATTGCTATGGGTCAGAACTGATTCAATGACACCTACCTACATTGCAACAAATTATCAAACTCAGAAAAGTAGAGTATTGTGGGGGGGAAAGTTGCCAACACAATAGTGTAAAGAAGGCTGGAGGATGGAGGTGTGTCTGATGGTTGCTTCATGGCAGTAAGTCTTGAGCTGGTAAGGAGTTGGATTCTTCTCCAGTGTGTAGTCAGAGCAGGTCAGATATTGCCTCTGTGCCTTTATTCTCATGCGTTTTCTGCTTGTCAACTTTTTAAAACCGATTTAATTTCAAATGATTTAACTATTTTAACAGATATAGGTGTGTTCAGATCATACTTTTCTGTGTATGTCTAGATTGATTGTATGTTCTAAGGAATTAGTCCGTATCATCTTGGTCATCAAGTTTGTGGGCATAGAGTTGTTACAAATAAAACTGTTATTCTTTTAGTATCTGTGGAATTAGTAGCCCCTCTTTTATGTGTAAATATTTTGTCTTTTGTAGTTTGTCTTTTCTTTGTTTCTTTTTTTGTTCTCCAGTGTATTTAGCCAGGCTAGAGGTTTTGGGATTTGAGGGGCTTTCTCTATTCCTAAGATGGAAACTTAATTGATTGATTTTAGACCTTTTTTTTCTAATAGGTTCGTTCTGTGCTATACATTTTCCTACAAGTACTGCTTTTATGGTTATCCACAATATTTGATAAATTTTCTTTTCATATAGTTTTAATAGTTTCTTTCTTTCTTTTTTTTAAGTCTTTTTCTTTGTCTCACATTATTTTGGGAGGATCCCTGGTGGCATAATGGTTATAAGTTGGGCTGCTAACCTTGAGGGTCAGCAGTTTAAAACCACCATCCTCTCCTGAAAGAAAGACAGGGCTTTCTACTCCCATATAGAGTTATGGGCTTGGAAACTCACAGGGTCAGTTCTACCCTGTCCTATAGGGTCGCTATGAGTTGATGGCATTGAAGTTGGTTTGATATGGGCATGTTATTTAGAAGTGTGTTCTTTATTTTGTGATTTTCCAGGAGTCTTGATGCTATTAATATAAGCTGTACGTTCTTTGAGATCTAAGCACATACACTATATGACTTCTGGGTGTGTGTGTGTGTGTGTGTATATATATATATATATATGTATATATATATACATATATATACACATATATAATGTATTTTATTGAATGTTCTCTGTTAGCTTGAGGAGTGTGTTCTGCTGTTTTTAGATGAGGCATTCTGTAAATGTCCGTGAGCTCCACCATTGATGGTGGTGTTAGTTCAACTTTATCTTTACTGGTATTCCTGCTGTTAGATTTGTCAGTTACTGTTAAAGGACTCTTAAAAGTCTCTCAAGTATAATGGTGGATTCATTTATTTTCCCCTCTCTGTTCTAGTAGTTTTTGCCATATATATTTTAGTGTTCCATTATTTGAATGTACATCCTAAGAATTATTATGATTTCTGGAGATTTCCAAATCTCTATCGCATCTTAAATTGGCTTTGTTGCTTGCACTGTTTTGGTTTTTGTTTGTTTTGGCTTTATATCATTTTTGTTGAAAACTGAAGATTTATGTACTATAGAAAAGGAATTAAGGTAAATATCCCTGTAGTATGTAAGGTTTAACTTTATCTGGCTAAAAGACTATATCTAGTGTTTGCTATAAGTGTCAAAGACCAAAATATTCTTTTAATTTTTATTTTTACCACCGTTTGGGTGTCTAAAAGCTTAAGTAATGTCTGATAGTTGAGAGTTGCTTTCTTTTGTAATTCCTTATGATTATATAGAAACCCTATGGTGATGAAATGAGGGGACATAAACTCTATAGTCAGTCTTCAGTGAGGCTGTTCCTCTAGGCAGGAACTTCACAAGTGCTTCTCCGCTATTCCCTTCTCTCACTTTCACCAGACAAGAAGTCTAGATGGACCTAGAGTTGCATATTTTACTAGTGCAGCTTAGCTAAGCTCTTCCAAGATAGTTTCCATTTCTAAAAGAGTTTTCCACCTACTGTCATGGAATTGGCCTTGTTAAAGAAAACTGAATATTCCGAGAAAATTTTGAAATAGCAAAGTTTTTGCTTCTGCCTCCTGGAAACACAAGGGAATTTTTCTCAGATCTTCATACCGAATACCAAATTGGGTTTCTGGAGGTAAAAGTCACAAAACTGTGTGTATCCTCCTAAGTTTGGGCATCTGTGGCATTTATGACCTCCAGTCTTTGGGTCCCCACTCCACACTCCCCTCATTCACAATGATATGATTTTTTTGTTCTTTGATGCCTAATACCTGATCCCTTTGATACCTCGTGATCGCATAGGCTGGTGTGCTTCTTCCAGGTGGGTTTTGTTGTGTCTGGGGTCTTAAAGGCTTGAAGGTAAAGAAGCAGCCATCTAGCTCAGAAGCAACAATAATCTTTGTTCTTATGTACTTGCCTAATGATACTAAAAATATTTGATGACTTTAAAATATGTAACATGGCCCACTGCAATGAAAGATGCTATTGATTTTTACTGGTCCAAAGTTTATTGGGAAAACACTATTCTAGTAATGATTAGACATGATCTTGATAGGTCACTTTGTCCTCTATCCTGACAAAACTCAAAAAAGCAAACTCATTGTCATTAAGTTAATTCTGTTACATAGTAACCCTATAGAACAATGTAGAACTGCCCCTGTGGGTTTCAAAGACTGCAACTCTTTGCAGGAGTAGAAAATCTTGTCTTTCTCCTGTGGAACAGCCAGCTGGTGGTTTCAAACTGCTTACCTTGAGGTTAGCAGCCCAGAGCATAACCACCGTGCCACCTGGGCTCTATTCTGATATGAGAAGCTTTATTGATCTGTTGCTACTGTGCTGTTCAGTTCCATATTAATATCAAAAATGCTTGTGGCAGGTTTTTCTCTCCTCATTACAAGTGGAAGTCATTGGGTTAAAGCTACTGTTCAGAGGCTAATCCTATAGCCTGAGGGTCACCAGTGGTCAGGGTTTGGGTAGTCAGTCATTCTTTTGTAACTTTCAAGGGCTGCAAATATGAAAATACTTTCAGGTGGAGCCTCTAGTGAGCTGGTGAGGACCCCTTTATTGGAGTTCTTGGGCAATAAATCAGCTAAATCTCCCATGTATCAAGGCATTTTGAAAATGAAAGTCTTAACTTTTTCTTCATGGTCAGACATAAGAGAATGCTTTTGCAGAGATAGGGGTTTGGGGTTATCATATAACTTTAGAGTCCTTATGGAGGGGTATCTGAGTATATTAAAGGAAGCAATTACTACTAATTAATTTTCAGGATCATCAGGTTTTGAAAGTTTTATAATTGTGAGACTATCTGAATTCTTTGCCTCTATCTATGAACCATACACCACCTGGAGCCATCCAGTGCCATCCGCATGGTCGGCAGTTTGAAACCACCAGCAGCTCCACGAGAGAAAGAGGGGGTTTTCTACACTTGTAAACAGTTACAGTCTCAGAAGCCCACGGGGAGTGGCAGTGAATTTGTTTTGTTTGTTATGAGCAGTGCAGAGAAGGTGATAGCACACTTGCTATGTTCTTGGAATAAGAAGTGACAAACATGTAAAAGTTCATAATTCTCAAAGAATATTCTCTTTGGGAAGGCTGTCCTGTCACTTCCTGACCATCTAGAGCACTTCAAGAAAACACCATTCAGTGCTGTGACTTGCCAATTTGTTTATTGGGGGCTCATGGGTCTCTTAAAGGTGCTAAGGGACAAAGGAAAAGCTGCTGTCCTTCAGGGTTTCCTAGTTATTAACTCATCGTGCTCTGACTGCTGCTTTGTTTTGTACATTTTTTGGGGTCTTAAGAAAGGAAGTAAATTTTTTCTTTCCAAAAGAAAGTGCTGATTTTAATGTGAAATTGAGTTTTATTGTAGAGCATTTCTGTACTTTCTGGTATGTGCTCTGAGTGTTCTAGACCATAAAGATAGTGAAAATGAAGGCCAAAATTTGTAACAGTGAAAATGGAGAGAGAAGTTCAGTTTGTTGAAAGTATTTTTAAATCTATTAGACAGGATGCACTCAGTGGGGATGTGAATGTATACAGTGAAAGGCAAAGCGTGATCTCTAAACTCAAGAATACACCTCAGTAGAACAAGCCCCAGTGAATGCCCGGTTTTCCAGGACTGTCAACCTCAACCATTCCTTTGTGAGCACACACTGGAGACATGCTAATTTGCTGAACCAGAATATGTGGGATGTTTTAGGACTCAGTGGTCATTGAGGATGTGGCTGTGGACTTTACCCAGGAAGAGTGGGCTTTGCTGGATCTTGCGCAAAGGAAAATCTACATAGATGTGATGTTGGAAACCCTCAGGAACCTGGCCTCAGTAGGTAAGGATGGCATCATTTTTTCATTCACTGCTTTAGTAAAAAATATATATATATGGTACTCATTGATCTTACTCCAGTATTTAAGCTGAGGTAAAGGAGGGAATATGTGATTAAATAACAGAGGTATGGTCATCTGTTCTGCAGACTGTACATAGTCTGACTTCCCATGAACATAAAGCTGTATGTATGAACTGGATTTTATTTGTTGTGATTAAAGCCTTGAGGGTCATTAAGTGTTACATAAGTGGTCATTGACCCCTGGGGTCAATTTGCGACACAGAGTTTCCTGGTTAGGAATCTTGTAGAGTTTTACTATGGTTATTACAATTTGATCTGATTTTGCTTCAAGTCAACTAACGCCCATCCCTAAAGACACTGAAGATGAAAATACTGGCTCAGTGGAAAGACGTAGTGGTGGTGGTGGTGGTGGTGGTGGTGGTGGTGGTGGTGATGATGATGAAGAAGAATATGATGATAGTGGTAACAGCAATGTCTGAACCTGCCTAACTTCAGGATACATAATGACCAGGATCAGCCCAAAACTAATTCCCATCAGGTGGAGGTCAGCCATACCTTCATTCTCCAAACTTTTTACCAATTCTGATACCAGCTGCTCTTCCCACAGCACTCTCTACTTCTCTTTGGGATCCATAATCTATTGTAATAGTCACAGATATTCACAGGCCATACTTAAAATTAAGTGGTTTATTAGGAACAGGGTACAGCTCAGGTTCATTATCAACCGACTGTGAATCAGGTTCAGGAAGGATGTGTGAAAAGTCTCCCTCTTCAATGTAAGACAGATCTCTTAGCTCCTGTTGGCTGTCCAGGCCTTCTCTTGGTCCTGCTTCTGCCACCACAGGGCCCCTTCTGGCCTGTTGCTGCTGGCTGTCTCTGGGCCCCTTCTGGACCTCTCTTTTCCTTTTGCCTTCTCTTTTTTTTTCCTTTATCATTTTTGCCATTGGTCCTTTTATATACATTTTACCAGCCCCAAACATCTAATCACTATTTGTCCATCCATGGGGCAAACCTTGTGAGAGTGAGTCACTCAAGTATCAGCTACTCAGAGCCGTTCCTGGTATGCATATGGTCTAATCATGTTTCCCCAAAAGTTGTCTTTGCTTAACCCTGTCTAATATCTAATAAAACTTAACTGAAAAAAGATTATACCCACTCCTTACTTATTAGAAAATCTAGTTCTCAAAATCATGAGACTGTTACATGAATTTGGCAATATAGGCCTGTCTGGGGCCATTCCCCATCTTCAGCACCAGGACCTCCCACCCCCTCCCAGTCTCGCTTCAAGCATTGGGTGCCCCTACCACAGAGCAGAGTGGGCTTCCCATTCCCGCCATACTCTCCCTACCACACTGGAGCTCACAGGTTGGAGGTGTGGTGGTGGTGGTTGCACTCTGCTTACTCTGTATACACCCCAGCTCCACAGATTTGTGCAACCACTGATCTCCCTGTCACCTCCGGGCCCTCTGAAAGTCTCTCCCTGCCCACCTTTGACTGTGCCATCACCCAAGCCATCTACGACTGAGCCAAGAAGCTGCAGAAGAACAAGATAAGGCATCCCACAGACAGCTTGACTGTTGTCCCTCATGCGGCCCAGTCATAGCTGGAGCTTATGGTGTATAATTTGGGGTGGCCTTCAGAGGGCACCTCAGGCTCAGCCATGATCACACAGAGGCCTAGCCTGAGAACTTTTTGGTTTTCATAATTGCAAACTATGAGATAATCTGTAAGTGAGGAGTGGGTATAATCCCTATTCTGAGCCCTTTGAGGTAGCAGCATAGCAAAACCATTAAGAAGTATTAGGTTTCTCCTTTGTACTCCAGTCCAGCAGTGCCTCTCCCTTACACCCAGTCTTTTAGTTGAAACTCTTACAATTAAAACTTTTTATCATCACAGACTTGTTAGTACTTAATAATAATCATAACTGAAATTATACCATACATCTTCTTGCACCCTCTTCTCCAGACCTATCAGGAACCTCTAAAAGCACCAAAAGAGAATTCCCCTTGGGTGATGTAGACATCTAAGCACAGATTGTTCATCTACTCTTAAGAAGTAGGCCAGATTCGATGCAGCATTTTTGGTCAACTGTATGTTAGAAGTCATGTCTTTTCAGGCTCATAGTAGCCAAGTGGATGAATAATGCAATAGTCCCTTGACATTTGTGCTTTTAACTATTGAAAAATAATCCAAAAGTAAAAAAAAAAGGAAGAAGCTATTCATTGGTGATCCTTTCTTGTCTTTCAATTTTTGTGTTAGTACACATATGGAAATATGTAAGCCGTTCTTGTCAATAGTTTTATCTCCCTCTATTTGAGACAGCCAGTATTCAAACCAATATTCAGAGGAGACAAGCATGTCCCTTGGTCTGAAGAACCTGCTGTTGTAGTTGAAACTGAGCATTCGCATCCATAAGCAAAATCCAGCCCTAGGCAGATCATCAAATCACATCAATTTATACCAAGTTACAAAGACAGAATTGACTGTCCACTTCAGAGGCATTAGCTGCTGAAAACCTTATGCATTACATGGAAACGTTGTCAGACTGAAGGCCTAATGCATAGAAGCAGAACATTGTCAGAGATCGTGCCAGAAGATGAGCTGCTGTCTTAAAGGAAAGTTGTCCATAATGATATGAATGGAGTAAAGCCATGGAGGAAAGAAAGCCTTTGGGACCTTCATTTTCTGGTGAAGCACATCTCAAAATGAGTAAAAAACAACTGCAGATCTAATAATCGGAACTTAGAATGTATAAAGTGTGAATCTGGGAAAATTAAGTCATTAAAAACTAAATACAGTACATAAATATTGATGCCTTAGGGGTTAGTGAGCTGAAATGGACTGGTATTGGCTATTTTTTATCAGAAAACCATGTGGTTTCCTATGCTAGGAATGAAACAATCAAGGAATGGCATTGCATTCATCATCAAAAAGGACATTTCAAGATCTGTGTTGAAGTACAGTGCTGTCTGTGATAGGAGTATATCTATTTGCCTTCAAGGAAATCCAACGACTGCAACTATTATTCAGATTTATGCACCAACCACAAAAACTTGAGATGAAGAAATTGAAAAATTCTACCAACCTCTTAAATCTGAAATTGATCAAACTTGTACTCAAGATACATCGATAATTATTAGTGATTAGTATGCAATAGTTGGAAACAAAGGAAAAAGAACAGTAGTTGGAAAATATGATCTTGGTGATAGAAACAAAGCTGGCAGTCATATGGTAGAGTTTTGCAAGCCCAATGACTTGTTTATAGCAAATACCTTTTTTTCAACAACACAAATGGCAACTGGATACACACTTGGACTTCTCCAGATGAATACATAGTATTATTCTCCAGATGAATACTACATCTGTGGAAAAGATGATGAGAAGTTCAATATCACTGACTGTAACATCACCACTTGCTCATGTGTAAGTTCAGATTCCAAAACTGTGTATGAGGCAGCCTTATTTGGTGAAAGTGAGGAGGACTTGAAGCCCTGGCTGATGAAGCTCAAAGAGTGCAGCCTTTAGTACAGATTGCAATTCAAAGAAGACCAAAATCCTCACCACTAGACCAATAGGTAACATGATAAACGGAGAAAGTTTCAAGGATTGTGTCTTGCTTGGATCCACAATCAATACTCATGGAAGCAGCAGTCAAGAGACCAAAAGATAGTGTTGCATTAGTTAAATCTGCTGCACAAGACTTCTTTAGAGTATTGAAGAGCAAGGATGTTACTAAGGTGCACCTGACCCAAACTATGGTATTTTCAGTTGCCTCATGTGCATATGAAAGTTGGACATTGAATAAGGGAAACTATAGAAGAATTAATGCGTTAGTATTGTGGTGCTGGTGAAGAATATTGAAAGTACTATGGACTGCTCAAAGGACAAACTGATCTTAGAAGTAGCACCAGGGTGCTCCTTAAAGGCAAGGATAGTAAGACTTCCTCTTACATACTTTGGACATGTTATCAGGAGAGACCAGCCCCTGGACACATCGTGTTAAGTAAAGTGAAGGGGCAGTGAACAAGATGAAGCCCCTCAAGAAGATGGGTTGACACCGTGGCTGCAGCAATGGGTGCAGGCATAGAAACAATTGTGAGAATGGAGCAGGACCATGCAGTGTTTCCTTCTTTGGGGCATAAGGTTACTATGAGTTGAAACCAACTGGGGGAACCTAACAACCAGTTCAGGTTGATGCTGAGGAAAACTAAAGGAAGACCAGGAGAGCCACAATATGACTTTGAGTCTATCCCACCTAAATTTCAAGAACATCTCAACAGATTTGCTGCATTGAATACTAATGACAGAAAATTCGATGAGACTTCATCTTGTTTACTTTGGGCATGTTGTCAGGAGACCGCAGTTTCTGGGGAAGCATATCGTGCTTGAAAAAGTAAAACAGGCCCTCAACACAATGGATTGACACAGTTACAGCAATAATAGGGGGCTCAAACATAATAACAATTGTGAGGATGACACAGGACCATGCAGCGTTTTGTTCTATTGTACATAGGATCGCTAAGATTTAGAGCCAACTTGATGGTACCTAGCAACAACAGTGCCAAGTCATGCTGGCAGGTATGATTCATGGTGTCAGGCATCACTGTCTCTTTAACTGCTTTTGGCTCATCTGTAGACATTCACTCTAGGTCAGTGGCTAACAGCCATAGAGGCTCAAGAGTCCACAGAACTTCTGATACATATCAGCCAGCCCTTTCTCTCTCTCATTTCTAGCCACCTTAGGCTTAGTTAACAGATGCCAAAAGGACATTTACAAACTGTACTTGTTCATCACTGCATCTCCTCTGCTTCCCATTCATCTATGGACCCAGTGAACATATCAAGCTGTCTACTTACCAATCTCCATTAGCTGACAAGTCATATCCAATACACCCTTCAAATCCCATAGGCCTGTGCCTTACATGAACATCCTTTTGCTATTCATTCATCAAGGCCCTCTTTGGTCAAGCATACCTGATTTGCTTTAAAATGCAGGTCTTCTGGTCTTGAAGTGTTTTGACATAAGGCCCATTTACTCATTTCCCCCTTTAGCATAACCAATCAAGTATTATTTGAAGGGTGGAATAACAATGCTCAGTTTTTATCTCCATCATAAAATTAGTTGGTTTTATAACACAAGGTAGAAAAATTTCCATCATTCAAACAAATAGATATTCAGACCAGTCCAAATCAGGCAAAGGTAACTCCTTTGGGCTTACAGGAAACATCTCTTGTTTTTCCAAAGAACCTACAGCCACACAACGGAACTCATTTCACCACACTTGGTGACAGGTCAAGTTTCCTTGTTCTCTAGTACTTCCCACGTGGTGTGCTTTTTCCCAAGCATATAACCTTTTAAAATATTGCAATTTCATTTTCTGTTTTCTATCCTTTATCTTGACTATAAACATTTGAGTTTAGGATTGAACTAGTAGACCCTGGCCACTTAACAGTCATTTTGCTTAATCTACAGTTTTAAAACTGCAAGGCACCCCAGATTGGGCTTTCCGAACCACTGCTGTTGCATAACATCGCTTACTCTCCTTTTTCTATTCATATGGCAGCATCCAAAATAATCATCCACAAATCAAAAGTTTATCCTTCCATGCACATCATCGTTTTGGACCATCACTTAAAGCTCTGTCACTGGGCCCATTCTGGGTTTTTTGCTGTCTTTAGTGTTACAACCCTGAACCCATGTTGCAACTCTTTTAGAAAGTTTGTTGCTTCCTCTCTGCTTCCCTTCCTCTTCCTTTTTCCTTGCTTCTGAAACCAGTGTGATGTCGGTAAGCTGTTAATAAGTCCTTACCAATTTTAAGTCATGAATTTTCTCTCAGGACCATCAACTGACCATTCCCATCTGGATTGGCCACAGTGACATTTCCAGAATATGCTAAAAAAAAGTTATATCCATGGTTTGTAGTCAGTTAAATTGCATAGTCTACTGGCCAATCCCTGCAAGATGTGTACCAATCAGGGTAGGCTGTAGTCCAGGACCAGGCAAAAAGTATCAAACCAAGTTGCTTACAATTTACCCAGGAAATGTAGCAAACCCTCTGGAGTAGGAAATTAGGACAAAGGTTACTCCTCTGGACGTAGAGGGTGAAGCTTTTAGTTTTTTTTCTAAAGAACCTAAGGCCAACGAAGGAACTCAGATGGGGTTCATTGTTCTTCAGTACCTTTCCTTGTGATATACCTTTTCTTAAGAAATCAATTCAGTTACGCATTTGTTTTCCCAGGGAGCAAAGAGGAAATCTGAGTAAAGTGGGGCTAGAACTCCTATATAGGTCTTTTGTGTCACAGAGCATCAGGAAGGAAAATCTTTTGCAGGATCAGCTTTGTATGGAGGGTGTAAGTTTTGTGTAACTCCGAAAGTCTCCAGGGTTCTCAGATACTTTTAACCTTACTTTTCTGACTTGTCTTTTCACATCTGTATTCTCCGAGAAACACTGCATTTCTTTTAAAATGATACATGTGCATTGTATGCAATACCTTTTTTCCTTTGCTGCCTTAATTATACCGTTTATATCACTATCTTCTCATGAAACAGTGTAAACTGTATTTCTAGTAAACGGTATTTTCACCATTACTAAGTTCCTGAAACACTGAAATGTGTGAAAATATTTCTTTGCCCACAGTTGACTCTTATCTCCTAATAATTTCTTTCCATTTTGTTTCATATTGTGAATCTCAATTTGAATCATTGGGTCAGTTTCTCCAAGCCTTAGTGATGGAGACAATGTATCCAGTAAACATCTAGTAGTTCAATTCATGAAGAATAACACCTACAAGTTAGAAGAAATATGTGAATTGCGTGGTATTGAAGATCAATGCAAAAACCAGGGGAAACATTCAAGGTAAGTTTCATTCACTTGAAAGGAATATGACAAGAGAAAATACATAGTGTTGTGATGTTAACTATATGTATATATACCAAAACAAAATCCACGGCTGCTTAGTCACTCCTGATGGAATAGAACTGCCCCACTTTGTTTCCAAGGCTATAAATCTTGATAGAAGCAGTCTGCTGCTACTTGTTCCCGTGGAGTGATTGATGTGTTCACATCACCAATTGCTTGGTTACCAGCAAGTGCTTACCCACTGTCCCACTCGTGCATATATCTATATATACACACAAGGGGGCTTATCTTTTTATTCCATTTCTTTATGAACTTTATTTTTTAAGTCTCCCTGGTGGGCACCAGAGTGCCTATCTCCTTTATTTATGAACTTTTTGAAGCCCCTGTACATATATATATTTCTTTGTGTTTGTATACATGTAATTTACATATAAATTATGTGTCCAGATAAAGTACAATATAATTTCATAAATATGCATTTTATTCTTGAGTACTTGAAACATATTTCACTTGTATATAATTATCTAAATGACCCATATTTGAGAACCTTTGATATATCTCTACTACATTATTTAATCTGTTACATATTAGATAACTCAGGGTAAAAATTATGCATATTCACTGTGTTTGGTAATGCTTTACAGTAACAAATTTATTTCCAACAGCATGGTGCTTGTTTTCAACAGAGGGCGTACAGAAGGGAACCTCTGTGAGAGTAGTGAAAGCAATCAAAGTGGAAAAACCTGCAGCCAAATTGCAGATCATACTGTGCTCAAAACAACTCCAGAAATACATAGTTCTGAATGTCATGAGTCTGGAAAAGCATCCATGGATAATTCATTGATTGAGCATCATAACAGATCTCACATTGGCAATAGTACTTATCAGAATACGGAATGTGGAGAAGATTGCAATTGTTTTTCTTACCTAAACACTCATATGAAAACTGTTAATGGAGAGAAATCCTGTGAATTTAATGATTGCGAGGGAGAGATATGTAGTTTCTCATCTCAGACACATATGAGAAATCATAAGTGTCAATATAAAGAATGTTGGAAAGCCTGTACACATCCTTTATCCCTCATGTTACATGAAAATTTCTATAATGGAGACAAGCTTTATGAAAGTAAGGAATGTGGGAAAGTATTACCATATTCCTCATCTCCTACAGAACATGTACAAATTCACAATGGAGAGAGGCCTTTTGAATGTAGTGAGTGTGGAAAAACTTTTCGTTATTTCTCGTGTCTCACTAGACATATAAAAATTCATAACGGAGAGAGGCCTTTTGAATGCATAGACTGTGGGAAAGCCTTTAGTCAGTCTTCACACCTTACTGACCATATGAGATCTCACAGGGAAGAGAAACCTTATGATTGTAAGGAATGTGAGCAAACCTTTCGGTATTTCTCAAACCTAACTAGACATAGTAAAATTCACAGTGGGGAGAGGCTCCATGAATGTAAAGAATGTGGGAAAGCCTTTAGTTGTTCCTCAAACCTCACTACACATATAAGAATTCACAATGGAGAGAGGCCTTATGAATGTAAGGAATGTGGGAAAGCTTTTAGTCGTTCCTCATCCCTCACTAAACATGTAAGAACTCACAGTGGAGAGAGACCCTATGATTGTAAGGTATGTGGTAAAGCCTTTAGTCAGTTGGCACACCTCACTCTCCATTTAAGAGTTCACACCGGAGAGAAGCCTTACGAATGTACTGAATGTGGACGTGCCTTCAGTCAGTCCTCTCACCTAACTACACACATAAGAACTCACAGTGGAGAGAGGCCTTATGAATGTAAGGAATGTGGGAAAGCTTTTAGATGTTCTTCATCCCTCACTAACCATTTAAGAATTCACAGTGGAGAGAGGCCTTATGAATGTAAGGAATGTGGGAAAGCTTTTAGTAAATTGGCAAATCTGTCTCTACATTTAAGAGTTCATACTGGAGAAAAGCCTTATGAATGTTTAGAATGTGGGAAAGCCTTTAGCCAATTAGCACACCTCACTGATCATATAAGAACTCACAGTGGAGAGAGGCCTTATGAATGTAAAGAATGTGGGAAAGCCTTTAGTCATTCCTCATCCCTCACTAACCATTTAAGAACTCACAGTGGAGAGAGGGCATATGAATGTAAGGAATGTGGGAAAGCATTTAGTCAGTCCTCTTCCCTAACTAAACATATAAGAACTCACAGTAGAGGTGTACCTTATACATATAAAGACTGTGGAAATGTTTTTCATTATTCCTCTTCCTTCTGTAGACCTAATAACACACAGTGGAGGGAGTCTTTGTGAATGGAAGGAATATTGGAAAGTCTTTAGATGTCTTTCATCATTTGTAACAAACACAATACTGTATATGTAAGTAATGTTGAATAGCTTACATCCCTTGTCTTTCCTCAAGCTTGTGAGAATACATTAAGTGTAAGGAATTAAGAATTTGTTGTTGTTGTTAGCTTTTGTCCTTTGTCTTTTCCCAACCTTGAAATGATATACATGGCAAAGAAATCATATACGTGTAAGCAGTGTGGAATTTTTTTCCTCATACATGTGAACGAACTAATACGAAAAAGCCTTACCTAATTAACTAAAACAAACATATCACACTGAAGATACTTTATCTAGAGTACCTTGGGACTTGTACATAGTTTCCATTCTTGAGCAGCGTATGAGATTTTTCACATTTGTTATTAATCTTACATTAAAGACAATGAAAGCCTTAGTGTCTGTTCCTCAAGATTTCTGTAAGATGTCACACACTGGAGAAACCTGGTGACTGTAAGCATTGTGAGAAAGCCTTCAGTACATCACTACCTTGTCCACATGTGCACAGAATTCTACTTTTCATTTCCTGATATAAACATTAAGGTGATATCACTCTAAGTATCCTTTCGATTTTAAGACATGAATTTTGACAAGCTATCTTTGCAGTTGGGTTTATTTATTAATTTTCTCCCTTTAGAATGTTTTCTCAACACAGGTATGTTGAAATGTGTTCCCTTGTTATCAACTATATTAAGACTTAATATTTCAGAGTATAAAGAAGCATGTTCTCATTTCAGAGCATTTTTTTAACAGAAAAGTGGAGAGGAGAAATAGGGTGTGAGAATCAGAGTTTACATAGAAGACAGGACATTCTTGGGCCCAAAGTGATAGAGACCTCACTCGTAACTCTAACCTGACCTAGCTACAATATAGCTTCCTACATAAGCATAGAATCTGTGCTCAGTAACAGAGTCTTGGTGTTTGGAAAATCTGACCGTCTTTAAGAATATGTGCTGTTCTAGGAGGTGAGACTGCTGGAGCTTGGCTGAGCAGGAATAATGGTTTCTGCTGCACTATATATATGACCATCCGCTCAGGACCTGAAGATGATGGGAGCACAACTATTGGTTTTCAATAGTGAGGATCAGACAAAGAATTGTTGGGCTGAATGTTTCTTCAGCGACAATTTCTATACTGACCTGAGAACCGCCTCGCTGACTTCTCATGTAAGAGACCTGGGAAATTGTGGATAGAATATAGGTGAATCATTCTAATTAAACTTTCTCTTAAAACAGCAATTTCCTTTGTAGAATCATTTTATGGAAATCCCTGGGTACATGATGATGTCTGTTGATAGTAGCAGTAGGCAGTGGAAATCCTTAGATCTGTGTCCACCAGAAAGGGACTTATTAGACAAATGCCTGGCTGCATGTCACAATATTGAGCTACCGCTAAATTTCTTTCCAAAGAAGTAGGATTACAGGAGAGGTTATTGTCATATAATGTTTAACAGGCCGAGTATCAAACTATATTACAACATCAGTTTTTGAAAAATTTATTTATAAATACATGGTTTACTTTTTAAAATTTTGAGATACAGCCTGTAGAAACATCCATCCTATAACATTAATGTTCTATGAGTGATTTCTTGTTTGGGCACTCTCTAATTTTCAGTTATTTTTATAGACATTGCTTATTGTTCATAAAATGTTTTAGCTTTATTTTTAAATTTACTTTTGGAATGTATGTTTTATAACTTGAGAAATGCATTAAGTGGTGTGATAATTTGTACAATGAAAGAATAATACCACAGTTTCCTCCAAATCCTCCCTTTCGCTACCCCTTTTAATTACCATAAACCTTCCTCTGACCATGAGTATCCTAGCAACTGTCCCTGTATTCTGGCTCCTTGTCCTTACTGTTGTGTATTTGAGAATCATACATGTTGATGAATGTACTGATAATTCTTTTTTTTTAATTGGTCTATAATAACATGTTATATACACATGCCACCGTTTGTATATTCACCATTTAGGGAATATTTGTATTTCTAAGGTTTTTTTAAAAAATAAACTTGATGTAAATGTGCACAGCTTTTCGTGAATTTGTTTTTCTTATTTTGCTTTTCACTTTTCTTCATGGTAAGGGTATCTTTACTAAAGATGTCATGTTTTAAAGGGAATGTACCTTTTATTTTCTCACCAAAAAACCCAACTCCTTTTATGTTAATTACAATGCATAATAACCATATAGAACTGCCCTAATGGGTTACCAAAGATGTAAATCTTTACAGCAGCAGGCTACTGCTGCTCAGAACAACTGGTGGGTTGGGACCATCAACCTGGCAGCAGCTAAGCATTTAACCACTATGCCTCTAGACCACCTGTATTCCCAACAGTGATAGATAATTCTAGTTGCTGTTGGGACCTGCAGATTGCTTTCTGGAACCTACCACACTACTGTTTAGCACGTTGCAAGTGTGTTTGAGTGGGTGGTATATCAGATAGGCAGATACCCTTTGCCAAGGGATGGGGTTTGGCATGTAGCAGTCTCAAATTAGATCACAGGCCCATGTGTATGGGGATCAAGACCAGGTCACCACTGTCACCTTGTTCTGAATCCAGTGCCTAACCAAGTCTTTTGCCAAAGGAAAAGTTGAGGGTGAACTTGTAATAAGTAGTCACTGCTCCTTGTCAACCAGCACAGCCTGGAGCTCCTGCCATTTTGCTGACCCTGGAATGGAACCTGGAAGTAGATGGGTCCTATGAACTCGGATTTGCCAGAGGGTAGCCGTCTTAGCAATCACTCCTTTCACCTTCATTTCTGAAGCAATTTTTTTTCTTCTCATAGGGAGTCCAAGTACCAACTTGGTCCTGCAGGAAGTAGAGGGTTCAAAGGTGGTGATGAGTGATCAGATATGACTGTTCCCTCACCAGTTCCTGGTTGTGCTCAGTGCATGCTCAGGAGT
The DNA here is from genome assembly GCF_000313985.2 of Echinops telfairi. Lineage (NCBI taxonomy): Eukaryota > Metazoa > Chordata > Mammalia > Afrosoricida > Tenrecidae > Echinops > Echinops telfairi. Next base: position 13,577 of record NW_022103960.1, on the reverse strand, counting down.
CATGGGGTGTCTTCTAAGAGTACAGCTTCTCTTGCCTTTTCTCACCCACTTAGCCCATCATGGCTCAGTTCTTCAAGAAGTGACAGGAAATGCAGGTGGTATCTATTCATTTGTTTTGTACTCCAAAATCCTTCAAAGCAACTTCTGTGTTTTGGCTCTAGAAGGAAAACGCATTTCTATTTCTGTGTCAAGAAAAATTCTGGCCCCAGCCAGTTCTCTTCAACTTGGTGATTCTGGAGTGACTTGGTGAGCATTGACTTAATTTCTCTGCCTTTTGATGATGGTTATTGAAGTTTAATAATTATTGTTCAAATGACAAGAAAACGTTGCAGATTATTAGGCAGCCGGTGTGTCTTAATCATCTAGTAATGCTATAACAGAAATAACCACACAAGTTACTTTAACATTTATTCTCAAAATCTAGGAGGCTAGACATACAAATCCAAGGGGATTTCAAGAAAGTTTTCTCTCTCTCTTGGTTTTGCGGGAAAGCTTTTGTCTTTCAACATCCATGGACTCACCGTTCTTGTGTATCTCTGTGTTTCTTGGCATCAGTCTTCACTTAGGTCTTAGAGCTTCTAAGCACAGGGACCCAGTTCTGAAGGATGTGCTTAGCTCCTAACTCTGGGGCAATGTGAGTGATACAGTGATCCCTCGGTTTGCTTCTCTGTCATCAGTAAAAAATGTTGCAGGTCACACTACAGGGCAATTTCCCTTCCTCAGAGTAAGGCTGTGACCTGCGTTAAAAAAATATCTTAAAGATATTTGGCTGATCACATTATGGGGATTGCTTCATTATCATATAACTGTCAAATTACATTGTTACATAACTGGCAAACCACTTAGAATCATGGCCTAGCCAAGTTGTCACAGTTTTGGACCACAGTTCGATCCCCAACTCTGTGTAAGTAATGTAGATAAATTTATGTGTGGATGAATGAATATATGTACTGATTAATTGTGGGAAAGGAAGCTCTATTAAGCCCTGTTCTCAAGTCATCACCTCCCCCCACATCTAGAGCCTGCACAATTGTCCAGAGTTTTAAAATCTAGGAGAACTGTGAGAAGGAAGACAATACGGGCTTATTTTAGTGCAGGATTTGTAATTGAATTGAGCATGTACAAGATTGCTCTACCAGGTTCTTTTAAATTTATTGTCCACAGTAAATCTGTATCCCTGTAAAATAAGCAACCATAACCTTTGGTATTCACCAGTTATTTAGTTGTTGCCCTTGGTCCAAGTATACATATGTTGTTATGAGGAAACACTCTGGTTAATTGCAGACATTTATTTCATCCTTTGTTATTTAGTATGTACCTTCTTTTTTTTTCTTATATACAGGGGATAGCGCGAACACAGTCCCCCACTACCACAAAGTATGCAGTCAAGTTTCCCGCATTTGGGGAAATGGCAGGGGTCAGCATGCCCGCAGTGCAATGGGTGAACCTCGCCCTGGGAAAACCACCTTCCTGATCATGGTGTCTCCCCTGCCAGGTAAGTATAGTATGTACCTTCTAAGAGTATAGTATGTAAAATCCTCAACAAATGATGCTGGAACAATTGGATCTTCATCTACAGAAGATAAAACAGGACCCATACCCAACCCTATGCACAAAAACAGATTCAAGATGGATTAGAAACAAATGTAAACTCCAGGGTTACCAAGATCATCAATGAGAAGATCAGGACAAACCTAAGAACTGTGTTTCAGAGCAGACACAGACTGCCCAGTGCAATAAACGAAGCATATGCAGTGGGAGACAAATAGGTGACTGGAGCCCATTAAAATAAAACAATTATGCAAATCAAAAATGTAAAACAAGGGCCACTGATTAGGAAAAAATCTTTAGCAATATCTAGGGACTAATTATTAAAATCTATAGCACTCCGCAACATCTCAAGACAAAAATTCAATTAAGTGGGAAAGGCCATAAATAGAAAATTCACTAAGGACAACACTAAATGGATAACAAACTCATGAGGAAATGCTCATGCATCCAGAAGATGCAAATTAAAACAACTATAAGATATCATTTTTCACCCACAGTGATAACCCAATTAAAAAAAAAAAAAGGAATAGCAAGTACTAGAGAGGATGCAGAGAGATTGAAACTCATACATTGCTGGAGGGGTTATAAATAGGTACAACCATTGTTGAAAGTGATCTGGCAATCCCTAAAACAACTGAGCATAGAAATACCATATGACCCAGCAATGCCTCTGCTGAACACTCCAAAGAAATCAGAGACAGAACACAAACTGGCATGCTCTCCCATATTCATTGGATAAGGTTTTTGGAGGCTTCTTCTGAAGTGGGAAACCTAGTCTGTCTTTGTGGTCTCTTGTGGGGGGAGGTCAGATGCACAGGCATTCCTCCCCTGAGGGCGATCAGTTGCCAGACTGCACTGGGCCTGCTCCCTGCTGCTGGGGTCAATGGACAGGCTCCTGTAGGTGGAGTTTTCACCCTACTGATAATGGTTCCTATGGAGACCCAGAGACCACCCCCTCATGACTGTGCAACCTATGGTGCAACCCCTTCCTGTGACTTACGTCTCTACCTGTAATTAGTGGGCTGGCATGCCCCCAAAAGGTATATAGGCGTGAGTCAGTAAGATAGAGCTCTCGGACCTCTGTCTCTGTCTCCCCTCTTGTGCCCTCTCTCCCTTGTTCCCTTGCCCTCCTTTCTTTCCCCCTCTCTCCACGTGGACCACCAAGCTGGGCTGAGGTGTGCAATGCTACCATGTAATGTGTCTGACTGCATTATTATAATATCTCTCATGCTCTCGATGACTTTAATATAATACTTATATATCTCAACCATACAATTGTTCTTACTGAACCCGGAAGTAGTAGCAGCAGGTGGGGGCTGGCCCCACACTCACCTCCTCACAATTTAACTTAACACTACAGTCTCTTCTTAGTCTGAAAGCTCCTCTGAAACCTGTCCACTTTGAGCGACCCTGTTGACATTGAAATATCAGTGACATAGCTCCCAGCATCAAAGCAACATAAGCCACCGCAGTACCACAAACTGATAGTCACGTGGTGACAAGATTTTGTCTCACGTACTTTGAACATATTGTCAGGAGAGACCAGTCCCTGGAGAAGGACAGCATGTTTGGTAAAGTGGAGGGGCAGGGAAAAAGGAAGGTACTCAAGGAGATGGAGTGATGCAGTGGCTGTGTCAATGGGCTCAGGCATAGGAACAATTGTGAGGAGGGCACAGGATCTTGCAGTGTTTCATTCTGTTGTGCATAGAGTCGCTGTGGGTCAGAGCTGACTGGACTGTACCTCACAACAACAGCAAAATGTTCAATGTAGCACAGTTCACAACAGAAAGAAGCTGGAAACAGCCCAAATGCCCATCTATAAAGAATAGAAAAATAAACTGGTACACACACACACAATGGATTACCATGCCTCTAAAAACAATGAAACCATGAAGCACCTCATAACAAAAGTTGTTCAAGGGTGGTATAAGGTATACATGGGCAAGAGAAGCAAACAGATAAGTGTACTTTATCTGTGTCTGGGAAGAGTCAAGCGTCTGTGAAAACAAGTGTCTAAGCATGTATGGGAAGCAGGTGTGCTGTGGAGAAAAGTTCTTCCTGGAATACTGTGTTTTGAGGCGCTTCTCTTACCCCAGACTGTGAAGACAACATGCCTCACACTGGGGATGGTGTGCCAAGCCCTGTGGTCACGAGTGCTGGGAGTAGACCAGGTGTACTTTCTTTCAGGTGCTCAGTTTCCCACAGTTATTCTTGTTATTTTTGTTTATTTATGTTTCTCTGTATATGAAATGCAGGATAGGTAAATCTACAAAGACGGTAACTGGATTAATAGTTCCTTGGGGTGTGGCAGGAGAAGTTGGGAAAAATAGCTAATAAAGATGAGTACAACAATGAAGAAAATGGTTAAACGTTGATTATGGTAATCATGGTATATCTCTTGGTGTCATTGAACTCTTGAATTGTATATTTGAATTATATGCCAATAAAAGTGTTGAAATATAAAAACAAAAAGAAGCAACAACAAAAAAGTTGCCAATTATCCAAAAATATCTTATTCTGGTTGGATTTCTTTTCAAGCTAGAATGCAAACTTTTATAATTTTGTTTCTTTAATCTGTTTTCCATAGAACAGTTAAGTACAATCCTCAGATCTTTTTGTTTAACCTGAGGATGTTACATGAAATTGCTTTATAACATTGTGGTAGTTACATAATTTTATGTCAACTGGAAGATATATAAAAGTGTAGGAGTGGTATTCAACCTTTCAATCAAATCACAGCTTAATGGTAGCTCTTAATGGGTGTGGCCTTTTCAAAGGGGGCCCTGGGAGCTAGTCACCCATTCACCTTTCCTGCTCACTCTTCCTGATTGCTTCCAGAGCCACTGCCATTGGATCTACCCTGTTTCCCCAAAACTAAGACAGTATCTTATATTATTTTGCTCCCAAAGATGCACTAGGTCTTATTTTCAGGTGATGTCTTATTTTTCCATGAAGAAGAATACGGTACACATTTATTGTTTATTGTTTTATTAAAAGAGACCTCGCACTTCCTGTCTGCTCTGGCTGCGTTGCGGCCAACAGTGAGCTGTGCAGCGCCTGCTGCTACGGTCCAGAGTCCAGAGTTACAGTAGCTTGGGGGCCCTTATTTATGGGGAGGTCTTATTTTGTAGGGGATGCCTTATATTTCAGCAAAAGGCAAAACTGTAAGTAGGTCTTATTTTCGGGGGGATGTCTTTCTTACGGGGAAACAGGGTACATGATGACTTTGCACTCACCTGCCTGTGATCTTCCTGCATCCAGCATCATCGCATGTGGCTGTGTGAGTCTGAAGAAGGACTTATGGATTAGTACTGGATTTACGGACTTGAGTTAGACTGCTCTGGGGTATTATCTTGAAAATTACTTTTTTATATAAAGTTCTTTCTTACACATATATGAGTGTCACTGGATTTGATTCTCAAGTCAACCTGGCCTAATACATTGTGGTACCTGGGGAATGGGGTATTAAAACAAATCATGAAGGCGGAGAGTGGATACTTGTCTGATCTCTGCCTTATGGTACTTTTTCTTCTTTGGCTAGCCAGAGGTCAGATAGGCCCATGCTGTTTACTCGAATGTTTTCTGGAAAGGACATGGGAAGTGCAGGGTTTGATTCCTAGAAGTTGTCTTTGGTTGTTCCAAACTGAAATGGTGAAAATGAATGTGGTAAATATAAATTTTGAGCTCGGGGCAAAATCGCCCCTTAAACTTCTGAGACCATGATGTTTAGTCAAAATGACTGACCAAAAGCTAGAGTTTAGATAAGAAATGATTTAATTTGACTGTTTATGAATTGAGTTTAGGATCTGGCTGTACTTGGTTTATACTGATTTTTTCTACCCATTGTTATTGATCTAATGTGTGAAAGAAATGATTATCTGGAAGTATGAATATATAAAGTTTGTAAGCCCACTGTCTTCAGCCATCAAATTGGATCTGTTACATGGGTATAAGACATGCCTGCAAAGAATGTTTAGAAATGGTAAGCCACATTGCCCTGAGTGCTCAGTGCATTTGCATTTGAAAAGACTTGCTGAGAGAGCTGTTAGCAGACTTAAGGGGAAAAAGGAGCAATTGGGCCTCTTTGAATTTTGAACTAGAGGTTTGTGCCTGAAACTAAAAACATCTGAAGCCATAAAGGAACTCTCCTCTTTTGGACTGAAAGTTGAAGACAGCCTGGGAGTTGTCTGAAATGCCCACTGGGTGACCACCTGGATCCACTTGTTGAATGGAAGTGAAATGCAACAATAGACAGGTTGAGTCTGGCCACTGACACTCATGGACCTGGTTCATAGGGACTAGATTAGAAATGAGAGTAGGTTGGCTGATCTGAAGTTTAAAGACTTGGGGGGGAACCTGAGCCTAATGCATGGCCTAGCCAAAGGGGGCTAGCATTGTTGAGAATTTGTTACAAGGCCCATGGTTGAAAAGCAAGGCAGCCAGTGGGTACCCTGGCCCACAATGAGTTGACCAGAATTTGTCCAGATGAAAATAGGATTTTTGACCCTGTGAATTGGTGCATATTTTTGCTCTTATCTTGGTATATATAATTACTTCTTTATATAAATTATACATATATGTATGTCTCTGGATTTGTTTCTCTAGTCAACCCAGCCTAACACAAACATGTTCAGCATTCTGATGGTTGTGTTTTAATTTAGTTTGTCTTCTGTATTGTGAAGATGTTGAATCTAGTGCAGTTCTGCATAATGCAGATGTAATGCAGCCAACAGATGTAATTAAAAATACTTTAATGTTTATATGTCTTGATTATCTAGTGCTGTCATAACACAATTAACCAGAAATGGGTGAGTTAAAACACATTTATTCTCTCATAGTTTAGGAAGCTCACTGCCATCGACTCAATGCTGACTCACAGTGACCCTATAGAACAAGATAGAACTGACGCTGTGGGTGCCGGCACTGTAACTCTTTATGGGAGTAAAAAACACCTCTTCTTTCTTCCACAGCATGGCTAATGGTTTCAAATTTCTGACCATGTGGCTTACCCAACAGGTAACCAATACACATCAGAGCTAGAGGTCCGTTTTAGGGTACTAGCTACAAGGGAAGGCTTTCTTGCTCTGTCAGCTCTACTAGAATATTTCTTTGGTCTTCTTTCAACATCTGTAGGCCTGGATATATCCAAGTATCTCCGATCTTCCCCTGGCTCTAGAGTTTCACAGTACAGGGTCCATAGGTCCAAAGGATGCACTCTGCTCCTAGGTAATTGTTTTCTGGTTGTACTGAGAGTCCTCTGATATCTACTCCCTTATGTGCTCTAAAAGAGAATGGCTGAGGGGTGGGGAGGGTGTAAGGGAGCAAATAATCAATTCAGGAGGGGGGAAGGGAGCATTAGAACTGATTGTTATGATGCATATACAACTCTTTTTAAAAGGAACTTAACTGTGAAGTATATGCTATGTGAATATTATATCAAGAAAACTAAAGAAACCAAAGGACCTATGGTTACCATGGGTGAAAGAAGAACAGTATTTGCTTAGGGGGCATTGAGTTTATGTTAATAGTGGTGGAATAATTGGGAAAAGGATATCAATATTGGTTGTACGACACAAAGACTATATATAATCAGTGGCACTGAATTATACATGTAGAAGTTGTTGCATTGGAGAATGTTTTGCTGTGTATATATTTGCCACAATACAAATAAATTTGAACACTTCACCTGGATAATACTTCTCCCCCACCCCAAAGGTCTGCAGTATCAGTAATGTCCCCACATATATCTCTGGTATTGTCTTCTATTTTCTAACAATAGGCTAGTCAGTCTGCAGAGGAGAATCATGGAAACTCACCATGAAAACTCACCAAACCAGATTCATCCAGGTGGGGATGGAGTGGCCCATATGAAGAAGGATGAGCTAGGACCTTCTCTTGTCTCCCAGACAGCTCCTGCAAGCCTTTTAATTTAATTTAAAACTCCTTGATTAAGGTGACCAGATGTCCCGCTTCTGGCGGGGCAATCCCCATATTTAACAATTTTTCCCGCATCCTGCAGCGCTTTGTAAAAGTCCCAATTTTTGGAAAGAATGCACGACAAGCTAGGGTATACGGTTTTCGGCTGCCATGTGGCCGTTTCACCAGGATATGAGCTGGTATCCAGCTTTTTGAGCAAATCCAGCTTCATTGCTGAAGTCAAACTCTGTAAGTTTTATGTTCATACAAGTATATAAGGGCAGGTTTTTTCTGACTTCAAATCTCTCTGAAGAATACCCTTGTGGAGATAGTGCTGCTTAGCAGATTGTGTCTGGCAGAATATGACCAGGGCTTCCTTTTCCTCCTTACTTCCTTGGGCTACTGGCTGATCAAGCAGCCCTGTGCCATGACATGCTTCTGAAGGACTACAGAGGGCTAGAGACCCAGGCAGATCTGTTCAGCTTTTGTCAACACCATGTTAAAGAAACATGGCCACAACCATTGATGTATGCATGATTTACAACTAATCTTGAGCAGACATGTACATTGCAAAGATGAATATATAGCCTGAAAAGCCTAAAATGTTTATTATATAACCCTTTACAAAAATGTTTGCTGAACTTTGCTCTAAGTAATGGTCTAAGGTAGATTTGATTTCCAAAGTGGACTTTCCTAGAAAGGTATGAATGTCTGACCTGTGTATGTACACAAAATATTGTCACATCAATTTAAATACATGAATGTGTTTACTCTAGTGAGATGTGGTTAATGAATATGGCCCATCTAGCTGTTGTTGTAGAGAGTCCAGATGGCATTGTGGTTACAGCTTGGGCTGCTAACTACAAGATTAGCAGTTTCAAGCCACCAATTGCTTTGAGGGAGGAAGATAAAACTTTCTACTCCCATAAAAAGTTACAGTGTCAGAAACACACAGGGCGAGTTCTACCCTGCCCTATAGGGTCCCATGAGTCAGAATTGACTTGATGGCAGTGAGTTCAGTTTGGGGGGATGTTATTACTGATGTGATGTATTAAAAATTCTGACTTCTATGTATCTAACTAAAATCCCATTTAGGAAGTTCTCTAATGCTAACAGACAGGATTAAGGGGGGATTGATCCTTCACGTTAGTGGATGATGTGAACCAAGCCACCACCCTTTATTTCCTTGGAGGTATGGTCTGCTGAAAGAAAAACCTACAGCTCCATCAAAGCCATTCTTATGTTAAGGGGCCACCTTGGAAGCAGAAGTCCTAAAATCAGGTGAAGAGCACAATCAAGATCTCTCTCTCTGAAGTGTTGTAGTAGACAAAGACCACAGGACAGCATAGAAGCCAGGCCAAGACCAGAGGCCAGAACAAGGAGATCACGAGACAGACAGAGGGGCAGTACCAAGACGACACGATGAGGCTTCCTGGTCCACAGAGGCAGAAACCACAGAACCACATGATTGAGAACGTAAGGAAGAGAGAAAGAGCTGGCTGCTGGCTAAAAAGAGGTGTTGTTATGGAACAATGACTGGATCATGACTTGTTGTAATCTATTAATTTCTCTAATTAAGCCCCATAATTTTACGTTCTGTCTGAATTTTGTGTGGCATTACAATGAATTATTAAACCCAGCTAAGACAGAGATTTCCACTAGAGGAACAGGTGGTGTTAGAATATGTACAGAGGAACAAAAGGTGGAGGCATGTGTGACCTCTCCCTCATGGCAGTACACACAGAGCAAATTGTCTACCATGCCATTTGTCACCCACATATACCTTCCAAATGGTTAGACATGAGCATGTACAACAAATCACTTTATGTAACATGAACTCCTCTCCCCTTTCCATTTCTTCAATAATCTGTTTGCAGGACTCAAAACAGGAAGAAGAAAGAGAATCAAGATGATAGTGTAGAGAGTAGCACTCACATGATCTCCTACAGTGACAGAAAAATAAATATCTATGAAGCCATTGACCTCAGAATTCTGGAAAAGAGGTGAAGACTTGTAGAACTAGTTTAAGGTACAAATTAGAGATGAGTTGTGGGAACTACAGGAAAGTGGGTATTCACAAACAATCCTGACCACACTCCCTGCCCAGCTCATTGTGTCCATTCTGAGATGGTTACAGGCAGTGGCAGATTTGTTGGTACTTAACAAGAAGCCTCAGGTGGGACCATAAGACGTAGACAATCCTGGAAGGAGTGACAAAAACAATTGACAAAGTATATACTGGAACTAGGCAGGTCTGAGTGGTAGAAGAATACAGCATAGATTTAAGTCTTTGAGATTCCAGGAAAATACAACGAGTAAAGTGACTGGGAATGGCAGGAGACATGATGGGGAGGCAGCAGGAGAGCCCCAGGAACAGGACTCACAATATGACAGGCATTGAGCAGTAAATATACTGAGGAAAGCCTAGCTCTGCTCTACTGCCTCCTGAGAAACTGGCCACTGCCTTGCCATTGTCCAGGGACACACTCCGTGAACTTGTGTACTCAACCAAAAGGAACTTTTCCTAGCTGACTGATTCAAATGTAATTCCCTCTGTGCAAGGGCTGGTGCTAAGAGAAAAAAAAATTCATTTGCTGTTACTGAACAATAAATAACCCTAGATGAACCCAATCCCCTGCTCTCCTTGCTATTTTGGGGGATGGATGGGGGCGGGGCAGAGGGTAGATGGGAATAGTAGATGTGCTCATGGAGAAATGCATTGGCAGTGGAAAGACAGAGCAGAGGAATGAACATTTCCCTCACAGAGTAACACTTTGCTCTTCAGGGGTCTGTAGGTGAAGAAAAAGCAGGGACTTTTTTTTTTTTTTTTACAGCAAAGTAAGTCAAAGTTATAAAAACACAGTAAAACATTGTACAAGGTCTCAAACCACAGATATCTCACTGCCCCAAAGTGACTCCTAAAGCCAATATTTACACTTACAAAGCTTAAAAGAGTCTCAGAGCTTTAGGCACAAGATAAATGAAAATTTAAACACCTAGAGCTTTATGTTCAGGGGGAGCTGAGGTACGTGAACCCCATAGACTAAGAGACCATGCTTGTTTTATTTAACAATTTCTCATTCACCAGCCCAAATATTGGAGCAAAGTCAATCACTAAAATGTTTTTGTTCACTAAAGAAATTAAAATTTTAAAATTGATTAAAGAAAGAAACCATGATGCTGGTTTTGCCTACTGAGGCCACGTTCCTGAAGGTTTCCATCATCACAGCTCTGTAGTTTCCTCTGAGCAAGATCAGCAAAAGCCACTCTTCTTGGCTAAAGACCACAGCCACAGCCTCAATGACCACTGAGCCCTAAAACATCTCCAAAATGGTGGATCAGCAAGGACATCATGCTCGATAAATTGAGGGTTAGAAATTAGAAGGCCCTCAAGGAGATGCGCTTAAATATAAGAATAGGTGTGAGGATTGCACGGGACCGAACAGCATTTCATGACATTGTACAGACGGTCGCTCTGAGTTCAAACCAACTCAACGTCACCTAACAACAGCAAACCCTCGGGCATGGTTGGATAAGCACTGGACCTACAATCGTAAACCTACGAGCCACTCTATGGGAGAAAGATCAGCTTCTCTGCTCCCATATAAGTTCACAGTCTACAAAACCTACATAGGGGCACTATGGGTCAGTGTTGACACAATGGTAGTGGGTTTTGCTATTGTGTTAAACACCTGCTGGGACCTCTGGTGTAACTGTGTTAGTCATTGGGTCACTACCAGGAAGGTGAGTAGGTCAAACACACAAGCCATTCCTTGGGAGGAAGATGAGACTGTCTTTTCCCATGAAGATTTACAGTATTGGAAACCCTATGTAGGCTTGTACCCCATGAGTACAAATCAACTTGATGGCAGTGAGGTTTTTCTTTGAAACTGACCTGCATAGTAATATAGTGAACACCGGTCCCATCTAAGTGATCTGTCTCACCAAAGTGGGCCAGGAGAGAGCAGAGAAGCACTTACATAGTCATTCTTCAGAGTGAAAGGCTGACTAAGATTGAGCCTTGTGGGGCTCGAGTGGGAAGAGAATGCTTTGAAAATGATGATGGCAGCATATGTGCAAATGTGCTTTACAACTGCATGAATGTATGGACTGTGATAAAAGATGTAAGAGCCCCCAATAAAACTATTTGAAAAAAACCCAAAATTGACCCTTGATTATCAGACAATACAATAGGGCTTCAAAAAAGTCTATGGAATTAATAGATAGTGGAATTTTTCCAATACTGTTTGACAACCCCTAATACCATATATTCCCGTCTGCACATATCACCCCTACATGAGTAGGACTATGTGGTACTATGAATTTTTGGCTCTTCTGGACATAGTTGTAATTCCCACAAAATGACTAGGGGTAGGATGGACATGCAAATAAAGTATATGAAACTCTATTAAAGGGACTGGTCAGTTTTGAAAAATATCTTGCTACCATCAAAAAAACAAGAACCCAGAGCAAGTGCATGCTTTGAACCCAAGATGCTTGTACACTATATTTCAAATGCTGTGACACCAGAGGTAGCAACAGACAGGAAAGAAGTGAGTGGGGGAGAAGAGAAGCAGCAGAGACAATATCAGAGCAGAGAAACATCTCTCAGATATGGAAGCAAGTCAAGCTAGACTGCCTTCAGGCCGGAAGCGTGCTCGCAAAGTGGACTGCCTCCCAGCACTTAATCGGATGAGCTAAAGTTACTGTCTCCCAGACCTAAAGCCAAGCACGTTTAGGCTAAGAAGTAGTGTGCCATGTGGGCATTGTTCAGTAGCACTAAAGGAGCTTTGCAGCTTTCTCAAGCAGAGCACTAGGTAGGGTGATGACCCAGGAGGAGTTAGAGCTGAGCACCTTAGAGCTGAGGTTTATGGCAGAGTGTTGTGCCCTTTGGACATTTATTAGCAATGCATTGGGAACTTTGTAACCTTGCCTACAGGTATGACCAAGAGGAGGCACTCCTGAGCAGAGAATTCCTAATAGCCTGAGCATTCTGATACTGAATTGTAACCTGCTTAATACCCTAATAAAGTCTGTAGTCATGAATATTAACTGAGTTTGGAGAAGTCATTGCAGTAAATCATCAAACCCAGCAGAAAGTGATGTGGGAGAGGTAGTTGATATAGGAATTAGTCAAGAAGGCAGAAGGGTGGAACCAAATTTAACATTCATCTCAGTGGGCTGATGAGTTTCCATCTCTTTCCCCCTTGTGAAGTCAGACTAACCAGTTCTTCATTCAACTCACCATGTCCTTGCGCCAGCATCTGAAAGCCCAAGGAAATGTCATCTCTAAGGCCAAGAAGCCACTTCAGGAAGAAAGATGGAAGTGGAAGTAGAGCAGTGGGCACTTCAGAAGCAATTGATTAACTATGATCCAAACACCTGTCAGAGCATTTGAAATCCTTACTTGTGATTTACAGATGTGCAAGATGGTCACCCTAGGACCCCAGTTGCCTGGAAAGAGCTAGTTCTCCCTGTACCAAACTTGAGACCTGAAATGGAAGAAGGATGGAGAGAAAACAATGTTGACTAAGCAGGTATGACTTGTTTATGGCCACCTCCCAGGGCAGTGCTCCAACCTGAAGTCATCTGCAACTGCAGTGAACTAGCTCCAGTGTCTGGAAGACACACATGCATGTTTTGTTTTCATGCAGCTCCACAGACCTTTCTGGCAATCACATATGGAATTGTTCTGTTTCTGTAAAGATTCCATCTCAGAAACCCTATACAGAGTTGCTATGAGCTGGAGTCAACTCAACTACAGTGGTTTTGTTTGGTTTTGTTTTTCAGAGCTTGAGAAGAAAGCACACCTGGCCAGCCTGGCAAGCTTAAACCTGATTTACTCCAGGGAGTCAGGAGTCCAAGATTGAGTTATAGGCTCACCTATATTACTAAGTCCCTTAAAGATCAACACCCATACTACAATTTGATAGTAACATGGGTGGTATATCAGGAATAACATATATAAGGTTTTGTTAATGAACTTATGATTCATTCAGCTTTATGTGCAGTTAATAGTATTGCAATATGTGGTTGGTAGTTTTATTATTGCTTTTGCAACAAATATTGAGTATAATCCTTTTGTTCTCAAGCCAGGATACCACCACTCT
>NW_022103959.1:140006-141457 GCF_000313985.2 Echinops telfairi | reverse complement strand
TTACTTCTCTTTGCATTGAAATCATTATGTTTACTATTCCTATTGAAAGTGACTTTTGGAGTCTTCTATTAAATAGTGTTATAGATTTTCCTTTTGGCATATGCATTAAATGGGTTGATTCTTCTACATTTACACTTAACACAATCTCTACTCAGAAGCTCTAATGTTTAGATAAAGTTACTAAAACATTTGGGGGCATTTTAAATTTACTACGTATGATATAACTCTGTGTAAGCATCTGTGACAACATATGAAAATGGCAGAACCCTGTATCCAAAGAAGAGCTTCGAGGAATTGTAAGGACTTAATCAGTAAACTACTTAGACAAAAGGTTGGTAGTTTCAACCCATCTAAATTTGCCTATGAAGACAGACATAAAGACCTATTTCTGAAAGACCAGAGTATTGGAAACTCTACAGAGAACACACAAGGGCACCTTGAATTGGGATTAACTAGAAAGGAATTGACAGCAACAAGTGTCCACCAACAGAGGGCTAAGTTGCAGTTGAGCTCCAAGTAAATGTATCTTTCAAATATTGCTATGAATGTAAGATAATACATAATAAAATGATGACTTTTCAGTACTTTTTATTGAAACAAGGAAATTACAACCAATTCTCAATAAAGGAAACATCTAAGCATCTTCCTAAATATAGAAATTTATGTCATATGATGTTTATTGTACACAGAAAGGAAAGAAGAGTTGAAAAAGCAAAAGTAGTGCCTCTACATACATGTGCATCAATTATACTTTGAATGTATATTACCTATCATAAAATACTAGTATTAGAGATGCCAACCTGAAAATTCATATTTGTATTTGAGTTTGGGGAATGGATGCAGCATATCAACAAGTCCTTAAAAGTATGCACTGTATTTTCATTGCTCATGAAGATGTGAAAGTACTCATTTTTTAGGATTGAAGATGTGAAAAGTGAGTGTTGTAAAGTGTAGAATACCCCTATAAGAATAGATAAAAATACATTGAATTAATAAGATTTATATATAAAAGAACAATTAATATATTTATTCCCCAAAACATCATAAAACAAAAGCAAAATGCATATTTATAATGCAAATAAAACAAAAAAGCCAGTGATAGAGATTAAATGCAATTAAAAATAATTACATGAAATATTAATAGCATTTTTCAATTCAAACATTGAGAGTGTTTCCATTAAATATAAGCATTATTTAGTTTAATGAAAAACACCTTCATATGCATGAAGGAAAAATTAAAGTTCAATGATATTTAAAAATACCATGCAACACAAACTAGTAGAAAAATATTAAAAGGTTGTCATGTTATAAGGTAAAATATGATACTGGAAATGAAAAGACATGTCTCACAATGGTTGACTATCCAAATCACTAATAATATGATTTTAAGTTTGCATATAACTATTATAATAGGTAATATATGTGTATATAATATCTGTAAAAGGTTGAAC
>NW_022103959.1:137507-138748 GCF_000313985.2 Echinops telfairi | reverse complement strand
CTCCCCATGCTTCCGTCCTCTCTTCTTGCACCTTCATGGAACCATTACTCCTATTACTGTTTCTGAAGGGTCATCTACCTTAATTTTCATGTACTGAACAATCTTACATATACAATTGAGCATGCACAAAACTAACATGATTAACAAAGTAAAACAAATCAATTATTTTAATCTTAAGGGGAGGGAAGATTGAAAACTAGAGGATATTTTTGTGGTTCATCTGTGCCATACCGCACCTGGAGTTATCATCTATTCCATGTGGCCCTCCTGAGAGGGACTGTCTAATTACCTTGAAGATGAATTTGTGTGTCTATTGCATCCATGCCCCTGAGTTGCATGTTTCTGCGGATCTGATATTTCTTCCTGTCAGCACCTCATGATCACACAGGCTGCTGTACTTCTTCCATGAGGACTTGTTGCTTCCCTGCTAGATGGCTGACGGATTGGATTACAAGCCTTTAAGACCTCAGATTCTATATTTGCTTTCTTCACCACATTTTGTCTTCAGAGATCATGTCAGGCAAGTGAGTATCATACAATGCCACAGTGTCAAAACAAACCATTCTTGTACTGAGGCAAGATTTAGGATGACACTCACAGTCCATCTAGTTCCATATATATTTTTTTTCTATCCAACCGTTTTGTTTACCCATTGTTCACATTTCAATAATTCCTCTCAGATAAAATTTAATTGTTTGAAGACATCGAGATAAACTGCACTCTTCACCATCAAATTTAGAACACTTACTATTCTCTTGTAGCCCTCATTATTGGCTCCCCTCTACCCTCTCCCACTCCCTGCCTCCCAGTAACATCAGCCCTGTGTCAGTATCTGTAAGTTGCTTATCCTGAATTTCATGTTTAGACAAACACCCAAACAAACAAGCATACAGATAGTCCCCAGTCTACTAAGAATACTGCTATAGAGCAGCTAAATACCTCTATGTTAAAGCAAAGGACACGTTAAAAATCATCAGCCCAATCGCCATTTCTTTCAGCGTCACCTATATCAGGTCCCGCTTGCCTCTAATAAAACAAAGAATTGTTTCAAACTGAAAAGAGTTTTCTTGTTTCATCAATGCAATACTGCACACCATATTCAACATCTGTTCCAGATGATCCCTTTAAGAATAATCATCCATCTACCCTGCAAATGGGCCCCAGGCTCTTCCTCCACCTGCAGATAGTTGAATGTTTTCAGACCACTTGTATTTCCCTCTGTTGATACTCAGAAATTGCAC
>NW_022103959.1:135780-137407 GCF_000313985.2 Echinops telfairi | reverse complement strand
AAAAATACTAACAATTTTCTAATTATGGGACTTTTAAAAGTTTAAGTGTTCTGCCTTTCAAGTAGTGGTACAGCTGCTGGTTTCCATGGCTATCATGGGCATGGGAAGAAGGCATTTGGTGCAGAGCAAGTTAAAATGTCAAAAACATGACCTTTCTTCCTGAGTTTCTGTATTTTTTATTTAGTAAACACTTCATATATTATTTCCAGCCGTTGTAGAATTTGAGGATTGTCGAAAAATTTATTCTGAAAATTTGTTGACAGTATTTCCTTGGCTTTATACATTTACAAAGGTCTCCACTTTCGCAGCCCACAAGTCTCAACCCCCAGTAAAGTTTTCAATGTGAAAATTGCTAAGCTGTTATTAAAAATGTATTGAAATGCAAGCAAATGGGGAATAATATTCAAAAATTCATGAAAATACAAAATCTGAGTCCTTATAAAACCACACATTCAGATTTCTTACTATACTACAGACATGTATTTTGGTTTATTAAAAGTTATACTGATAAACATATATAACAAAATAAACTGTCACTTAACATACCGCAAGGAGTTATACCCCCAATTATATTTTATTACAGAACAATATACTGGTGAATATCAGCCAGTTGAGGAAGCTGAAGTCCAGGAGTGATCCAAATGTAATTTCCAGTCCAACAAAGAATGCAATTATTTATAAGAGTTTTGCAATCATCATATTATCTCCATTGCCCAAATATTTGAACAAGTCCAACATCAAGTGCTTTAAGACTAAAGCTTACACTTACAAATGTATGTTTTTGAATTTTCACAGTCGTCTGGGTGAAGGGCATTTGAGTATAGCATACCACAGTTATGATTAGTCTTTTTTAAAAGCCTTTTGCTGTAATGAATAAAAATGAATAAATCTGTTATTAATCTACAAAAAATGAATTTTACATGCAATAATAGTAGAAGAATATTATACACATGGGAATTACATTTCTTAAAAATAGTAATTCTTTTAACAAATAGTGAGAGCTTCATTATTATGTATAATTGCCTGTCAGAATTGAATGGCCTTAATTTCTATTTATTTTACATGTCCTTAATTCTGTTTCATGATATTCCTTATCTGGTTTTCTTTTTTGTAGTTTTTATATTTCTGTATAACATCATTCAGAAAAACTTACTTCGTTTGAAAAACGGAACCATTTATCCAAAACCAATCATGACTAGTGCTTTTTCGATTGAGACCGATCCATGAAAGAGATGATATGGAATTTATAAAGTTCTGTTGGGAAACAAAACATTTCCGCTTTAAAAACTATTATGAACGCTTTATTACTTTTAAAATACTGAGAATACGTTTTTAAACATTCATCTTTAATTTTCCAAACAAGATTAAAGAGTTCGATTCTAATATTTAAAATGCAATAAACTTGAAAATCACTTTACATAGTCAAAATTTCCTAAATTTATTAAGTTTTGGTTTAATAGTAACTATTTAAATCTTAATACTAGATTTATTCTTCTAGTGCTACTAATTTCTAATGTTCTTGTAATATAAAACCTACCAAGACTCCAAACAGTGAGCATAGTAAGAACTTAAATTAGGCTCTGGAGAGTCTGCCATTCTTCTCTACAGAAACTCCTATGTTTCTATC
>NW_022103959.1:132446-133385 GCF_000313985.2 Echinops telfairi | reverse complement strand
TTGGCAACTCAAAGGAAGACTTAACAACTCTCCAGATGGAATCACTAAAGAAACACATAAATCAAGCTGAAATATTAAAGTAAGTGGAGAAGTAAATAAAGCAGGAAGCATCAAAGGACCCTGGAAAGAACACACAGAATCACTGTACCCAAAATAATTGTTCATCATTCACACATTTCAGAAGAGAGCACCTAGCAAAGAACTACTAGTACCAAAGAAAGAAATCCAAGCTGCACTAAAGACAGTCAGAAAATGGGACTTCAGGAATTGACAGAATGACAACCAAAGTGTTTCAACAAGTCAGAACCTAGGTACATGTAACTGATCTTAGATGGATATTGACTAAAAGAAGATATTTAGAAATACCTCAAGGTTTTTTTTCTGTATTTCTGAGAGCAGAAATAACTCATATTATTGACTATGCACAGGCATTTGACTTTACTCATGATAAAAAATTATTGATGTCATTGTGGAAAATTGAAATTCCAGACCTCTTAAGGGTACTCATGTGGAATCAATTCATAAACCAAGAGACCATCATTGAAACAGAACAAGTGGATATGGACCATTACAAAATCAATAAAAGAGTGCCAGGGTTTTATCCTGTTCCCATAGATTTCAATTTCTATGCTAAAGAAATAATTCCAGAAGCTAGATTACATAAAGGAGAATGCAGTGTGAGAATAGTAAGAAGGTACATTAACAATCTGTGATATGCAAATAACCCATGATATGCAAATGACACTTGAAAGACTTGTTGGTGAAGACCAAACACTACTGCCTTCAGTATGCCTTACACCTCAACTTAAAGAAAACAAAGATCCTCACTACTGGATTAGTAAACAACATCATGCTTAATGGAGAAAAGATGGAAGTTGTCAAAGATGCTATTTAAATTGGTTGCACAATAAAAATCTACTCGGGTTCAAATTTGGAAAA
>NW_022103959.1:130826-132346 GCF_000313985.2 Echinops telfairi | reverse complement strand
CACAAAATAGTAGCAAAACAAATTCAACTCTATTTTCAAAGGATTATATACTACAATCAAGAGTCATTTATACAAAAAAGTAAGGATGTTTCCACATTTGAAAATCAATAACAACATATAATATGATTAATTAAACTTGCCTTAGTCTAATTGTAGTGCTTCCAAAAGCGTTCTACTCAAAATAGTGGTTTCAAAAGAAATATGCTGGGCTAATTAAATTCAAGGCAAAGAGATCAGCTCAGAAAGGAATGGTAATTACAAAAGAATGAAACAGCACCTATATCTCATACAATACGCAAAAATGAACTCAAGATGGATTAAAGACGTAAACATAAAACTCAAACCTATAGCAATTATGAATAAAAATATGGACAAATGTAAGACCTTTAATACAAGGTAAACTGTAGCTTTTAATGGGAGTCGAAAACTTTGTCTTTTGAATTCCTGACCTTGTGGTTAGCAGCCCAATAAGTAATCACTGTGGCACCAGTCCCCAGAGCTAAAAACCAAACTCACTGCCATTAAGGCAATTCTGACTCATAGCAACCTTAAGGTAGATTAGAGCTGCTTCTTTAAGTTTCTAAGAAAGTAAGTTTTCTTTCTCCCTCATGGTCGCTGGTAGTCTCGTATTGATGACTTTATGAGTAGTAGCCCAATGTGTGCCCACTAAGCCACCAGTGCTCCATACTGAATGATGCGGGAAGCATCTAAGCAAAATGAAAATCATAGAGAGTCACTGTATCAAAAACCACTAGTTGATATTCAAGCTATTATAAAAATAGCGTATGATCAAGAGTCAATGGTATTAAAGGAAAAATTCAAGCTGCACTGAAAGCATTGGCCACAACAAGGCACCGGGAAATAATGGCATACTAATTGGAAGGTTTCAACAAGTTCGTGGAGCCAGGGAATTTGTGCTAACAGAATGTGCAAATTATAGAACAATATTATTGATATGACATGCAAATAAAATTTGGTTGAAGATCATCCAATAACAGCTATGGCAGTGTATTGACAGGGAGCTTCCAGAAATTCAGGTCAGATTCAGATGAGGACATGAAACAAAGGTTGTAATTGCTGATGCCAGATGGATTTTGTCTGAGAGATGTTTACTTGGGTTTTATTGACTATGCAAAAATCACTCAACTGTGTGTATCATAATAAACTATGAATAGTCTTGAGAAGCATGTAAATTTCAAAAACAATTATGCTCTTGCAAAATCTGTACATGGATAAGAGTCACTTGTTCAAAAGGAACATGGCAATGCCATATGGCTTACATTCAGGAAAGTTTTGCCTGATATCTGTAGTCTCTCACCATACATTCAATCTGCATGCCGAGAAAATAATCAGAGAAGATAAATTTTATGGAGAAATGTGACATCAAGATTGGGTTTTTTTGTTGTTGGTAGGATTTGGTTCTAACCCCAATACACACTAGAAGGAAATAGTGTATGGTCTTGCTCCATCCTTACAATTTTCCCTAAGCCTGACCCCATTGTTACAACCTTGGTGTGAAT
>NW_022103959.1:115259-128274 GCF_000313985.2 Echinops telfairi | reverse complement strand
CTCATCATTCTCAAAACATTTGCTTTCTACTTGAGCCCTTGGTATCAGCTCCTCATGTTTAAGAGCTTTAAATGTTCTGCCTTTCAAGTAGTGGTACAGATGCTGGTGTTCATGGCTATCATGGGCATGGGGAGAAGGCATTTGGTGCAGAGCAAGTTGAAATACCACAGTTACAATCTTTCTTGCTGAGTTTCACCATTTTTTCTTTAGTAAACACTTCACATATTATTTCCAGTCTTCTTCCCTTTTTTTTTTTTAATTTGGGAATGTTGAAAAAGTTCTGATAATGTCTTGTAGGAATTCCTTGGCGTTATATGTTTACAGAGGTTTGCAATTCAGCAGAAGTCTGACTCCTAAGTAAAGTTTTCATTGTGAAACTTTCTAAGCTCTTATTAAAGAATGTATTGAATACTATTAGCTAATAGTATTCAAAAATTCTTGAAAAGAATAGAAAATCTGAATAGCTAAAAAGTTAGATATTCAGATTTCTTGTAAGACTCCAGATATTTGTGTATTTTGGTTTGTTAAAAAATTATGCTGATAAACATAAAGAATAAAATGAATGCCCAGTGAACATACTACATGCTGTTATACTCACAGTTGTATTTTATTACCGAAAAATGCACTGGTGAATATCAGTCCAGGGAAGAAGCACATAGGATAGAGTCCACCAGGGTTCCAAACCTGGAGTTTCCAGTCGAGCAAATATTGTATTTGTTTATAGGAATTTGGCAATCATCTTATTAATTCCATTGCTTGCATACTTGAGAGACACCAAGATCAAGGGCTTTGACGCAAGATCTTATTCTTACAGACGTATGTGTTTGAAGCCTTGCACTCATCTGCCCAAAGACCATTGGAGTATATCAGACCACAGTTAGGATTAGAATTTTCAAAAATTCTTATGCTGTAAGGAATAAAAGTGAATAAACTTGTTATCAACCCACAAAAAAGGCATTTTACATGGAATAACAATAGAAGAATATTTTACAAATGGGTAATGATATTTCTTAAAAATAACAAATTATTTTTACAAATACTGAGTGTTTTATTTTAAAATATATTTGTGTCAGGTTTTAATGTCCTTTACTTTTTATATATTTTACATGTTTCTAATTCAGTTTAGTTATATTTCTTATCTAAGTTGTCCATTTTTGTAGTTTTTATACTTTTATAAAGCTTCTTTCAAAAAAACTTACTTATTTTTGAAAACTGATCCATTTATCCAAAACCAATCATGACTTGTGCTTTTTTGAGTGAGACCAATCCATGAAAAAGGTGATAGGGACTTCAATAATGCCTGTTGCAAAAAAAAAAAAATCCTGTTTTAACAACCATGAGGAACACTTTTATTACTTTTAAATGCTAGAAATGCTTTGTTTTGCTTCATCTTTAATTTTCCAACCAGTGTGAAGAGCTAGATTCTAATATGTAAAATGCAGTAAAATTGAAAATCACATTACATATTGTGAAAAACTTTTCTATATTTGTTAATAGTAACTATTGGTTCAACAGTAACTATTTAAATATTAATACTTACCAGTTTTATTCTTCTAGTTACTTGGGGCTCTTAAGTTCTTATCACAATCCATACATAAATTGTATCAAGCACATTTATACAAAAGTTGCCATCATCATTTTCAAAACATTTTCTTTCTACCTGAGCCCATGATATCAGCTCTTCATTTTTCTCTCTCCGCCACCCTCCCACCTCGTAAGCCCCTGATAAATTAGAAATCAATATTGTTTTCGTATCTTACACCATCTGTTGTCTCCCTTCACCCAGATTTCTGTTGTTTGTCCCCCTGGGGTGGTGGTGGTTAGACATGGTCGATCATTATGGTAGGTTTCCCATTTCTCCCCTTTCTCCCGCCACCTTCCCGCTCTCCTCATAGTGTCGCTGCCCCGTGACTGTTCCTGAGGGTTGATCTGTCCTGGATTCCGTGCCGAGAGCTCTTATCGGTACCAGTGAACATGCTCTGATCTTGTCATATCTGTAAGGTGGAACTGGGGTCATGATAGCGGCGGGAGGAAACACTGAAAAACTAGAGGGCTGTGTTTTAGTTGTGTGTTTCATCAGTGCTATACTGCACCCTGGCTGGCTCATCCCTTCATCATGACCCTTCTGTGAGGAGATATTCAATTGTCTATAGATGGGTTTAGGTTTCCACTCCGTCCCTCCTTGTTCAGATTGAAAGTGTTGTTTGTTTTGGGTCTTCTGATGCATGATATCTGATCCCATTGTCACCGCATGATCACAAGGGTTGGTATGCTTAATCCATGTTGGCTTTTTGCTTCTCTGTTAGATGGCTACTTCTTTAACTTTCAGCCTTTAAGACCCCAGTTGCTATATTTTGCAATAGCTGGGCACCATCTGCTTTCTTCACCACATTTGCTTATGTAGCCATTTTGTCTTCAGTGATCGTGTCAGGAAGGTGAGCTTCATAGAATGCGAAGTCATTAGAACAAAGTGTTCTTGTGTTGAGGGAGAACTTGAATAGATGTCCAATGTCAATCTGCTACCTTTATACATAACATAGAAATATATGTCCATAGATCTATATCACTATTGTTATATATTAATATATTTACATAATACATGCTTTGTATTTATAACTCTATGAATGTATTTTGCCATAACTAATTTTTTAATGTACCTGTAATGTAAAAATTAGCATGTCTCCAAACAGTGAGCATAATAAGAACTTAAATTCATCTCTGGATACTGTGGCATTCTTCTCTACAAAAATGCATATTTTTCTCTTACTTCTCAGAGTTTTGTCTTGTAAAGGAAATTAAAGGTTGCCACTAGTAGATAAGTAACTTGGAGACCATTTTCCTTTCTGAGATCTACACTACACCATTTTTAAATTTAATTCAGCTTCCTTGTAGGTTTAATTCTGAAAGACAGTCATACACACACACACACACAAACAGATGAGTATGTAGTGGAGTATTTTTTCTTCAGATTAAAAGGGGAAATCAATACATTTTCAGATATAGTAAAAGTAATATATTTTGTCCATAGCAAACCTACTAATGAAGATTGACTAAGAAAATTCCTCAAGTAGAAACGTAGAATTTTGGAGCACCAGAGAAAAGAACAGAAATATGAGTACATACAATAGGATATTCTTCTCCTCATGATTTTTCTAAATCTATGTCATAAATTAAACAAAGCTTATGATACCATCTGAAAATACCATCAATAATGTTTAAAAGTAGAAAAGGTCCTGTTGTCGTTCTGACACATAGTGACCCAATAGGAGAGAGTAGAATTGTCATGTAGAATTTCCAAGTTGTAGATATCTAAATAAGATGAGGAAGCCAACTACCTCATTCAGCTTGAGAATTACCAATGATTCAGTTAGTAGCTGAGAGCTTACCACCTGCGAAAGGACGTATATGGAAGTGGTGTCCACACTTCAATGAAAATGTGAAACCAATATTAGTAGAAGTTGACAAATGCATTTGCATACCAACCCCTGATTACAAAAAGATAGTAAAAAACAAAACAAGAAAAGATATGAAATCCTGAAAATGCACAAATTACCCAGATTTAAACAGCAAACAGAAATGGCTGGATAGCACATAAAAAAACAACAAATAAAAAGAGAAACAATAAGGAGAGGAAGCAATCTAAAAAAAATGTAGATAAAAGCACAAAGTTAAGCTCCATGTATTTTAACACTATACTGTTGTGCTGAAGAATGTTACTACTGGTAGAACCTGGATGAGGAATACAGTCTTATTCTTACAACAGCATGTTAGTTTACAATTAGGACCCCCAAATCAAAAACATAAAGATTTAGTGACATGGAGAGCATCTAATGTTATTATTGTATAAAAATATATATAGTAAAACATATATAGTATATCTAGTACAATAATAACATATAGTAATCTTATATATTAACCAATGAACATTGTCCAGTCCTGTGCCATCCTCACAATTGTTCCCATGTGTGAGCCCATTGACGCGGTCACTATGTCAGTCTATCTCAACAAGGTACTTCCACTGTTTTGCAGACCCCCTTTTAATGAATGTGTAATGAATGTGTAAAATTTCTAATCTTATTCTATTGGGGTTAGAAAAAATAGTCTGCCTTACATTATTCTCTAAATTTTGTTGCTTTATGATCTTTTAAAAATATATATTTTATTGTCTTAGAGCTTTTGTAACAATCCATACATTAATTGTATCAAATACATTTGTACATATGTTGACATCATTCTTTCCTAGACATTTATTTTCTATTGAGCCCTTGTTGTCGGCTCCCCCTACCCTTGTAGCCCCTTAATAAATTATAACTTATTATTATTTTCATATCCTACACTGACCGCTGTCTCCCTTCCCCCACTTTCTGTTGTTTGTCCTCCATGCGAGGGAGGTGTGGTTATATGCCAATCATCTTGATCTGTTCCCCATTCCTCCCTTTCACTCCCAACCCTCCCCCTCCCCTCCTGGTATCACTACTCACATTCCTGTTCCTGGATTCCATGTGTTGTGGGCTCTTATGTTTTATCTGTACCTGTGCTTATGCTCCGGTCTAACCCACAGTGAAAGGCAGTAAAATGGTCATGATAGTGGAGGGTGAGGAAGCCTCAAGGAACCAGAGGAGCTTGGTGTGTTTCATCAGTGCTTTATTGCACCCTGATTGACTCATCCTTTCCCTGTGACCCCTCTGTGAAGCGATGTCCCATCATCCACAGAAATGCTCTGAAATTCCTCATTCTCAACCACGTTTGTTTGTTTGTTTGTGGTCTTCTGATGCCTGTTAAATGGTCCTAGCAACACCTCATGAATGCACAGGCTGGTGTGCTTCTTCCATGTGGACTTGTTGCTTTTCTCCTAGATGGCCGCTTGTTTAACTTCAAGCCTTTAAGACTCCAGATGCCATATCTTTTACTTTACCAAACATATCTTTCTCAGGGTCTGGTCCCTCCTGAAAACCTGTCCTAATACAATGGAAGAAGTCTCATCATCTTTGCTTCGAAGGAATATTATGGTTGTACTTATTCTGAGTCAGCTCTATTTGTTATTTTAGCTATCCATGGTAATCTCAATATTTTTTGGCAACATTATAATACAAATGCTTTACTTCTTCTTCTGTCTCACTTACTCAATACCCATTATTTACATGAATATGAGGTAATGCAAAGTAGCATGACTCAAGTTCAACAAGCCTGAGTCCTAAAAATAACATCTTTCTTTTCAACACCTTAAAGAGGTTTTGTGCAGTAGATGTATGCAATACAACGCATCCTTTATTACTTGAGATTTGATTGTGGATCCAAGCAAGATGAAACCTTTGACCATGTCAATCTTTTCTCCATTTACCACGACGTTTCCTGAAAGTCCATTGTGAGGATTTTGGTACTTTGCGGTATGTGGTAAATCTTATTTAAGTCTTCAATGCTTGATCTTCATCAGCAAGTGGCTCAAGTTCTCCTACTTTCAACCAACAAGTTTGCCATCTGAATATTTCAGGTGTTAGTAAGTCTTCACCCAGTCATCAGCTTCTTTGTTTACTTAATCACCATACAGATTGAATGTGTAGAGAGAGAATACAGCCTTGATACAAAACTTCCCTGATTTTAAATAATATAGTATTGCTTGTTTCATTCACAGAACTGTCTTTTGACGCATGGACAGTTTCCACGTGAACACAATGAAGCGTGCTCATTGTTCTCAAGACTAACCACAGTGTTATTATCCACAGAACCGAATGCCTGAAATAGTCAATAAAACTTAATAAACATATTTCCTCATATTCCCTGCTTTCAGCCAACATCAACCTGAACTTACATACAAGCAACTGATGGTCTGTTCCACTGCGCATCCCTGGTCTTCTTTTAGCTGCTGATCGTGAGCTTCCATCTTTTCTTGCCACAAATGTAGTTAATTTTATTTCAGTGTTTTATATGTAGAGAAGTTCACATGTATAGTTGCCACTTGTGATGTTGAAAAAGGGTCTTTGTAGTGAAGAGTCATTGTTCTGCCATAGTTCTATCATTTATCTCCAGACTTATGTTTAGCACCAATGCCGTCTTTTCTAACTACTGCTCTTTCTTTACCCTGTTCTGACACCAACAATGCCACCCACAGAATTCCCCTTCTTTGCTGGGTTCAATAATTTCTTGCAATGGTCATGTGGCACTCCACAGAAAATACAATTAAGGAGTTTCATAGAGAAGGTAATAATTTAACTGTAAGGATACACTTTTTGGTCCTCAGCAGCACGTCTCCTCAGTCAGCAGTCAAGTCTCTTAGGATCTCAACCTCGGGTTCTCTTGATTTCTGTCTTTGTGCGCTGGAAGCCAGCCTACCTATTATTCTGTGTCACAGCCCCACACTTTCAGCCTAGATGAGGGAAGGTACCCCATCGTCTTAGTAAATGGCTTTTATGGAGGGATTTTTGGTTCTGCCTTTTAGCTGGCTTTACCCCTAAGGAATATCAAGAATAGTGTCTTAAAGTACTACCAGTCAGTAATTATTGTAAACTTAATTATGATGAATCAACTCATGGTATAATATGATACTTGGCTGGTTGACCTCTCTCTTGACCCAACCTGAATTTGCTCTATGCTCAGATATTTCTCTATTGTCCCCAAAAAGAAATTCTTCTCTGGCTTATTTAAATATTTTTCTTGGTTTTCTATTTCTTACTTTACTTATTTTTATCTTTTTCTCATTGTTATTGTTTTCTTCTTTCTGTTTGGTTTGTTCTGGGTTTTTTTTTTATTGTTTCTGTTACATCTTCCAGTGTGGGAAGCATAGAAGGAGTAGATGCATAGAGATAATAAGTGATGGTATGGCTTATTGGGAAGAAGGGAAGGAAGGGGGAAGGGAAAATGGGGAGCTGTGTTAGTCTGGGTTGACTAGAGAAACAAGTTCATAGACACTCATATGTGTATAAGAAAGAACTTTCTATAAAAGAGCAGTTAAATGTTGAGAAAATATCTCAGCCAAGTCCAGATCAAGTCTACAAGTCCAATATTAGCCCTTATGTCTGATACCAATATATAAAGTTATCTTCAGACTCATGAAGCACATGCAATGGTGGGAAGTCTTGTGGATCCAGTGGTTGTAACTATCCAGTGCTGGCAGGGGTCTTCACATGGTTTCTCTGGCTCCAAAGGTCTGGCTCCATCAGCCTCTCAACATGAGTCTTTTTCACAGGGATATCTCTCAAAGAGTGAGCAGAGAGAGAGGGTGTCTCCCACATCCAAGGAAAAATAATACAGTTGTTCCATGAATCCTCAGGAGAAGGCCATGCCCACACAGAGACCGCATTGGCTGTATCCTGATTGACAGACTACAATCTACACCTACACTCTTAATCCTCAAATTAACACCAGATTATGTAACTACCACAGGAGCAGTTCATTGATGCGGAGGGGGAGGGAGTATCAGAGCTGATTGTGATGATGTATTCACAATTCTTGTTATCGCGTTTTATCTATGGATATATATGATATGTGAATATTCTATCAAGAAAACTACTGGGGAAAAAAAAAAGAAGAAGAAGAATCCAAACTTGACCTCTGTTTACCAAGGGGGAAGGAGAAAGGGTTTTTTGGGTAGGAGGCATTGACTTCATTTTACTGGAGGCGAAATAATTTGGATAGGGCTAAAAATAATGGCTACACAACATGCAGAGTCTATTTAGTGGCACTGAATTATACTTGTAGAAGTTGTTAGAGTGTTTCATTGTGTATCTCTTTGCCAAATTGAAAAACCATACATGAATAGAAGTGAGTACAGGAAAAAGAAAATGTTTCAAAAATGATTGTGGCAAAAATTGTACTACTCTTCTTCATATTGTTGAACGATTGAATTGTATGATATGCGGACTAAGTGCCAATAAAACTGTTTTAAAGCAAAACAAAATAAAAATAAGTAGTCTTTAGTAAAGTAATTCCTCTAATAAAGTAATCTTAAAGACGCCCCTGAGGAAACAAAGGGAATGGCTTGGTTCACAGCTTCTTCTAAAATCAGAGCTTTATTCCATTTTAATTCTGTAACACAGAACTCCCTCCAGAATGGAATCATAGCCACAGGCATAGCTTCCGATTATAATACATCTCGTAAAGACTATGGCTTGAGGGGCCATATTAATTGATTACATCTTACTTTTGTATGTATTTAAAGTGATTGCAAAGACCTTATCTTCTTATCCTTAGTGAGCAAAATAACTTCGCTTTTTAATCCTTTAAAGGAGTTTTTTGCAGTCAATTTGTCCCATGCAATATGTTCTTTGACTTATTGACTATTACTTTCTTGGGCATGGGTTATTGATCCAAATAGAAGAGAATCAATGAAAATTTCCATTTCTTCAACATTTATCATGATCGTTTTTGTTTCTGCTTTGAGGATATCAGGGTTTTTTTTTCATGTTCTCTTGCAATTATACTGAAGGCTGTAGCCTTTGACCTTCAGCAGTTAAGTGCTTTCACTCTTTACTTTTCGCAAGCAAGCCTGTGTTGTCTGTGTGCCACAGATTATTAAGGAATCTTTCTCCAATCCTGCTGATGATCTCCCCCCAACCCCAGTCCAGCCTGTCAGATAAACTTTCCATCATGAAAATTGAGTATAAGGAAGGATACTACAATTCTTCTACAAAATGTTTCCAAATTTGAACCCCTGTAGATTTTATTGCGGATCCAATTAAGATGAACCAGTGACAACGTGTCTTTTCAACATTTCGCATGACGTTGCTTACCAGTCCAGTCTGAGGGCTTGTTTCTTTATGTTGACGTGTAATTCATACGGAAGCGCACAGCTTTGACCTGCATCGGCATTTTTTCAAGTATTATGTGCTTATCACAAGTTGTTAATGTCCCTTCCTCCATACCTAATGCCACCTTCTTCTTCATACAATCCGGCTTCTTGAATCATTTGCTTTGACATAGAGGTTTGAATACATTTGGCAACATGATGCAACCCTGGCACACTCCCTTATTGAATTTAAACCGTTCCATATCCACCTGTTCTTTTTTTTTTAATTGTTTTATTAGGGGCTCATACAACTCTTATCACAATCCATACATACATCATTTGTGTTCTGTTTGAATGGCTGTCTCATGAGCACATTTACATGGTCTTGAAATTCCATTCTTCACAATGTTATCAAAATTTGTTTTAATCAATAGAGTCAAATGCCTTTGAATAATAAACAATGTAGAGATAAATATCTCTGAGATATTTCTGATTTCAGAAATACAGAAAGAAGGACTTTGAGGTAATTCTAAGAATCTGCTTAGGTCAATAGCTGTGTAACATTAGTTATGCTAGCTTTGGTTCCATCGTCCTCTTTGACTCTGACTTATATTTCTGCAGTTACCTGTCCATTAAATAGTGCATTCATTTTCAAATAACCCAAAGGATTTTACTTGAGTGTGCTATTAATGATATTATTCAAAATTAATTCATATGTGGGCTCACTTTTGTTTCAAATGGGCACAGATATGAATCTCTTCAGTCCACTACCCAGCTAACTGTCTCCCACATGTCTTGACGTTGAAGAATGAGCACTACATTTGTTGAAATATTTCAGATGTTTTTCTGTCAATTCCTGAACTCTTGTTTTTAACTAATGGTTTTAGTGCAGCTTGGATCTCTTCCTTCAGTACTACTGGTTCATAATTAGTTGGTATCTTCTGAAATGTGTGACTGTTGAACTATTATTTTTGGTACAGTGACGCTATGTATTCCTTTCAGAGTCTTTTGATGCTACCTGCTTTATTCCACCCCTACTCCATAGACTTCGATATTTCACCTTGACTTGAATTCTCCTTTTGTTTTTTCATCTTGAGAGGTGGCATTCCCAAATAGTTACATATTTTACTACAATATTTTGTTGTCTCAACCTACCCCTTGAATCCCATTATTCCTGTTATCTAGTCAGTCTTAATCTGAATGTGCAGCTGAAGTTTGTCTACCCTGGGTGACTCAGTGGTATTTGAAATAACATTGGTGTAGGGTTAAGCACCATACTAATACCAAAACCACCATTTCACAACACACTGACATTGGAGTGGTGGATACCACTGCTACCCAGTAATAAAAGCATAGCAACGACAGAAAGCACACTATTCCTCTAGTTCTGTAGTGCTTTGCCCCCACCCCCACCACTATCCCGAGCCCAGTTCTACCTTACAAATCTGACTACCCCAGAGAATGCACACTGGTGCAGATAAGAGCTGTTGACACACAGAATCCTGGACAGATAAACATCTCAGGAACAGTAATAGGAGTAGCAATACCATGAGGGTAGGGGAAGGTGGGGGGTGAAGAAGGAGAAAGGAGGAATGGATCACAATGATCATTGTATAAGCCTCTACCCCCAGGGGGAAGAACAACAGAAACATGGGTGAAGGAAGACAGTGGATGTTGTAAGATACAAAAGTAATAATAATAATTATAATAATAATGTATAGTTTATCAAAGGTTCATGAGGGTGGGAGGGTTAGGTTTCAAGTAAAAATAAAATTCTTTGAAAATGATGAAATCAATATATGTACAAATGTGCTGGATACAGTTGATCTCTAGCTTGTTATAAGAGCTGTAAATCTCCCAATAAGATAATTTATAGTAAAAACAAAAGCTACCATAAAAAACAAAAACACTTGAAACACACTACAGGTGTATGAATCCACAAAATGTTATTATAAATGAAAGAAATCAGAATAAAAGCTAAACATTTCATTTACTAAAAAATTCTGGAAAAGTGCAACTAAATAATGATGATATCAAATATTTGACAATAACTGAGAATAGGCAAAAGGTTGGAATAAGGTGAGTATCGAGACTTTTTTAGTGTAATAGTTATATTTATTATCTATAGAGATGGTTTTTCAGATGTCTTCATATATCAAAATGAGTGAAATTATTATACAATTATGTGCAGTTTATTTTATTTCAAATACTCTTCAAAATTTGATTCTAAAGCGAGTCAATACTTTTCTAAATTTCCTTATTGTGATGGAATTATTTTCAAATGCCAACATTCTATAAATCCAATGACAAAATCATTAAAGCTTTAATCTCACATAGGTAAATAAGAGACTATAATGTCCTGTCTACTCAATTTTGAAATGAACAGTTTTTAAGGTGAAAAAATATGAAAAGAACATCAAACTAGATTATATTGTAATGGAAGGAATAAAATTGTCACATTCATAGATGATTCAATTTTATGTGTATAGCACAGAAAGAACCGTGCATACCAGAAGAGCAAACAGATTCGTCTTGGAAGAAACACAACCAGAGTGGCTCCTTCGAAGCAAGGACGGTGTAGCTTCGTCTCACTTACATTGGACATCTTAGGAGAAGAGATCGTTTCTGGAGAAGTACGTCATGCTTTTTAAAGTAGAAGGCCAGAGAAAACTAGCTAAAACCTGCGTGAGGTGGAGTGATAAAGTGATGTACTTGGGCTCAAAGACAACAATTGCAAGGAAGACACAAGAGGGGACCTTGGTTCCTTCCCTCGCATGTCGGCTCTCTGCAAGCTGACACTGACCAGATGGTTCTCACTGTAGAAAGTCCCCAGGCCTTTGCAGATAAATTCTTAGAATTAGTTCACGTGTTTAGATAGATTTCTAGGTACAAGGTCATTGTACACAATTCATTTGTATTGTGATATATTAGAATCATCAGAAAGGGAGATATAAAAGATAATCAGAGATAAAAAAATATTCAAGACTTCTATTCAAAACTATGATAAGACTGAGAAGATAATCTCATGTTAAACCCAAACCATCTTCTCTACCACAGAGTCAGTGATGACTGAAAGTGACCCTATAGGACTAGGTAGAACTGTCCCTGTGAGTTCTGAGACCGTAACTGCTTACAGGAGCAGAAAGCCTTGTATTTCTCCTGTGGAGCGTCTGGAGAGTTTGAACTTCAGACCATTCAGGTTGAATCCCAACGTTAACTACTACTCCACCAAGGGCTTCAAACCCATGATAAGGTATAATATTATTAAGATGACAGTTTCCATCAATTAATGTATTGATAAATATTAAGTCACCACATATTTTTTTAAAAAGCGTAGATGAAGATGTAAATCGATTTTAAAGAATAGCAACTTTGGACAGAGAAAATTAAAAAGTGAAATAAAATAGTGGACAGAGACATAGAATTAGACACACAATGTCCTTGTGTTATGACAAAGATGGCACAGAGAGGAATGGAACCATTGACTTTGCCATCAGCAACCCAGCACTTAACCCAGGTGTCACCAATCCTCCTTCTAGTAGATATGATGCACGATTAGAGGAGGCTAAAAAGTATGAATGTCAATCAGCCTCTCAAAACATTAAATTCCAGTAGGTTGCAAAGATAAATGTAAATGGTTAACATAGTCAAAAGTTTTAAAAATAAAAATGAATTAATAAAATTAATAATTAATAGTGACATTAATTAAAAGCACCTAACAAAAGCAATAGTCTCAACAAAGCTCTGATAAAGAGTGCTCCAGTACAGTCACCATCAGGATAAATGATGACATGAGCTGTGCTACCATGGATGTACTCTGTCCTTTAAAGGACTCCAACATGACGATACATGGAAGACACCGAGACAAAGAAAACTTTTGAATGTACAAGAATCAAGAAAGAGCTCATAGTCAAAATATATCAAGAATTAATTGGAGGATAAAGACTGATAATACCAGAGACAAGATACGCAAGACAGTGGACAGGCACTTCATAAACCTGTATATCATAGTGGGTAATAGGTCTTAACTACTTATTGTACATTTTCTTTATTGTTATTGCTTAACACATGTTAAGTTCATTTGAAGTGTTCAGTCTAATATTAGTAAGGGAAATGGACAATTATATGGATGGATCCTGAAAGCACCATGTCAGTTGAGGTGAGTGAGACACTAAGTAGTTCACAGGATAGAAGTCCATTTATGTAAGTTTGCGAAGTAGTCAAATCTCTTCTTTAACATGCACAGGAAACATAGCATGTCAGTAATATTATAGCATGTCAGTAACATGATAA
>NW_022103959.1:111669-112842 GCF_000313985.2 Echinops telfairi | reverse complement strand
TAATAAACAAATGTTACCATCATATAATATTTTTATGTTTTTTTTTATGAATCATTTTATTAGGGGCCTTTACTGCTCTGACAATAATCCACACATCAATGGCATCAAGCACACTTGTATCATGCTACAATCTTAATCTATGAGAACTTTAAAAATTATTGTTACTTTTCTCAGTATTGTTCTTCTCCAATATTCCAACAGCTAAAACGATTAAAGTAATCCTCATAGAGGTTATTATTCTGTAATAAAGCATAATGATTTTATATTCTATTCTATATTTTATATTATAATAATGTAACTTTAAATTACTTTACCAATAAAAATGGATAAATTAAACAGATTTGGAAAAACATTTGAAGTGCCTAAAAGACCAATGCTGCCATCTCTGCCACTCTTGAATGACTTTTAAAAGTTAGTTTTTATTTCTCAGTAAATGTTTTTGTTCTCTCAATTAAGGTTTTCAGGTGTGACAAACATGTATGCATGTGCATGGACACACATGTAATACAAACCTTTATAATAAAAATCAAGTACTTTGTACAATCATCCTGTTTCTGATACTTTTGAAAAATTTACAATAACTCTTCCATGTTTAGTCCACAATGATGAGATAGCCTTTGTTTGGTGAGTTTTAAAGACATGACAAGCATATGATGCAAATGCACACGCTAAAATGAGAGTTCTACTCCCTAATTTAAGGAAACATATTAAAGCACTTTCCAAGATTTAAAAGAAATATTTTCTTACAATATGTCGGAATTGTGTGAGGAGTTCTGATTTTCACGACTATTACACTGGCCATCAAGACGATGCAGATGATGCCCAAAATTCCAACAGTGAGCTTCTCTGGAGGCGATGGGCGATGCAGAGACAGAGAAATGGAAGCATCGAGAAAGGATAAACGCATCAATGTTTCAAAAGTGTGTAAATAAGAAGTTTGAGATGATCGGGGAATCATATACATAAACAATGGACATCGCTACAGCATTCTCCATTATAATTTTAACATCTATTATTTATTTACAACTTAAATATTTTAGTCCATTTAAAAACATATGTAAATTCAGGACATACCATTGCCTGAATAATAAATGATAACTGGAGTTGCTTATAAAAGTTTTAAAATGCCTAAATATTATTAAGCTTCAGATTTCATGGGGAATATGGTATCTA
>NW_022103959.1:108995-110396 GCF_000313985.2 Echinops telfairi | reverse complement strand
TTCTCATTGACTCTAGAGTTAGCAAGATCAAGAATGAATAATTCTGACTCTGAAACTTGCAATGTGCAACCTTTAGAAAGATATTTAAAGTCTAGCAATATAGTCTCATCATGCAAAATGAGAGTAATAATACATACAGTACAATGACATGCAGGTAAACTACTTATCTCTCCACCCAGACATCATTCATCTTGAACTGTGTTACTTTTATTTCTGCCATAGTTTCTTATTATTGCTTCTGCTCTGTAATAGGTAAAAATTGTAATATAATCCATTAGGCAGCATACTCATATTAATGTGTTTTACCCCAATGTTTTGTTAAATTTCCTATCCTCTTGGTGTTTAATAGAAACTTTATATTAGCATTTTCTGTAAACTAATATATCCTTTTTAAAAAACAGTGTACTTAATCTAAGTAAATGAAAAATTGTATTTGGCTTTGAATCATTTTTTCAATTTTTAAAGAATCTAATAATTATACAAAGACTCTCCTTGATCCAGTTTTTAAAACTGGAGAATCAAGTATTCATTTCCGTGATACATAGAAGATTTCACTTTAAATTATGTTCATTAGCAGCCCTCGATATATGTGTGGGCACACTTGACTTTTTCACCATATGAATTAAAAAATTCACCAACATATTTTGCATTTGAGGCTTACTTTTTACCCTAATTCAGCTGTTCTGCAGTGATATTATTATATATTAATAGTACCTCCATTGCATCAGGCACTGCATTAGTAAACTCTCACTAAATGAGACAATCTAGAAATTTGAGGGAATGGTACGTACCTTCTGTTAGTTGGGAAGCCTTGAATTCATTAAGGAGGAGACTTTTTGAATGTCCCACAATGCCACCTAGATAGCCGCGTGATAAAAGGCAAAAATCTAAAAATATATAGTTTCAAAAAAAAAAAAAAAGAATGTGCTCTTCACACCCTTCTGTGAGGGTTCCGAGTGAGACAAGAGATAAAAAGCAGATGGCTCTTAATGTTTGAACAGGAAATTCTCATATTTGAAACTCTCACATTTCACTATTTTAAGTCCATCTATGCCATCACACAACTCCAGAACACAGAAGATGTTGACTTCCTATTAGAAAAATACAGTAGATCTTTAAACCTGTCCTATAGAGTCTCCTTTTTAAGCGATTTGATAAATTGTTTTCATAGTCTACAACATTTTGCATAAAGAAGGCTTGTCCACACTTGCAGTTTGCATGTTTCCATCTCACCATAAGCTATTAAACTTAGGGCAAGTTGACAATATTTTAGATGTGTTCACCCTACATTAGACTATGTTGCAGAACTGTGGCACCGTATCCTGTGTTTCTGCATATTACACCCCGCGGTGCCTCGGAACACAGCTGAAAGGTTGTAGTCTTGCAGTCCCCGAGAGCAGT
>NW_022103959.1:84413-85537 GCF_000313985.2 Echinops telfairi | reverse complement strand
AAAGTAACAATTTTGGACTAGAGAAATAAAAAATTAAAAAGTGAAATATAATAGTAACCAGAAACATACTGCTAGACACACAGTATCCTTGTGCTATAACAAAGGTGCCACAGAGTGAAATGGGGAGCTATCGACCTGAACATTAGAAGCCCAGCACTTAATCCATTATGACTCCAAGCTTCCTTCTAATATAAATTATGCCCAGTTAGATGAGGTTAAAAGCACGTATGTTAATCAGCATCTCAACAATTAAATTCCAGTAGATTAAACATATAAAATATAAATAGTACATAGCCCAATGTATTTAAAATAAAAACTAGTGACTAAAATTAGGAAGTAATATTGGCATTAATTAGTGTCACCTAGCAACAATAACAGAAATTCTCACGACTTTCAGTTTTCAGAGAAATGGTTCTCCCACGAAAGCACAATCAGTGTATATGATACGGTGGCCTG
Source organism: Echinops telfairi (assembly GCF_000313985.2). Lineage (NCBI taxonomy): Eukaryota > Metazoa > Chordata > Mammalia > Afrosoricida > Tenrecidae > Echinops > Echinops telfairi. The sequence goes on along the minus strand of NW_022103959.1, from coordinate 85,081 downwards.
GGCTAAAATGACCTGTGCTATTACCCACTGAAATACTTAACATACATCTTCCTTATTGTTATTATGAAGCTCTTGTTAAGTGCATTTTAAGTGTTCAATCTAATAGGAATAAGGACATTTTATATTAATCTAGTAATGATACTATTATATATTCACCATGACTTCTAATATTAAAGTTTTTATATTTGTAAGTTTTGAGGAGGGCTGGATCAAGGAACAGGACCAAAACTTATGTATCTTATGAATTAGTTATGTATATTATGAATTAGTATGTTTGGGGGATAACTTTAAAACATCGATGAACACATACGCTATGCCCTGCTACTATTTCCCCAAGCACACAGGTAAGATGTAGACAAAAGACTTTCAGAAAGATCTTAGAGAAACATCCAAACCCAAGTTTGGATGCCCTCGAGTCGATACAGGCTCACAGCTTCCCTACAGGACCGAGTGTGTCTGTTCTGTTTGAGGTTCTGAGACGGTAACTGGTTACAGATGTAAAAGACTATCTTTCTCCCACAGAGCAGCTGGTGGTTTGAACTGCTGACCTTGAGAATCACAGCCCAATGCAGAACCACTAAGCCACCAGGGCTCCAGAATCATGACAATATTCATTACAATAGTTAAATAGTGGTAAATATTTTCATAAGTCCTAAATTTCTAACCAG
>NW_022103959.1:82162-83891 GCF_000313985.2 Echinops telfairi | reverse complement strand
TCTTAGAAGCACAGGCCATCTGGCTCTCAGGCCAGTTTTTCTTTTCAGTACTAATGTAATAGCAATGGTTGGAATAGGAAAACCAATCCTCCATGAAACCATTTTATATATTTAGCTTTGTTTCTATATGGTAAATGAAATAAAGTTTATATTTAGAAAATTTACAAAAGTATTTTTCATAAAAAGGAAGAAGTTTAAATAAACCAATGTGCATTAATGGTACAAAGTATAAATAAGCATGGTTGATTCAAAGAATCGAGTACTAGTAGCTTTAACAATAAATAAAAAGCAACTCTAGGCAATCTTTGAAGACTTTGAGAAGCAAGGACGGTGGACTTTGACGTGATTACTTCAGCTATGTTATCAGTACAGACCAGTCCTAAGAAAAAACATTTTCTTTGGTGAAATAGAGGTCAGTGAGAATGAGAGACACATTTAATGAGATGAGTCATCAACAGTGGATTGAAACACACTGATGATCACTGAGATCAGGACACTGCAATACTGTTAAAAAAGAAAATGTATATGAGTTGTTGAAAGAAAAAATATTTCTCTGTAGACTTTGACTCAAATAACAATATGAACCTTAAAAATGCACATAATCAAACAAAAATTGCATTTTGCTGTACTGGAGTTTGCATTGGTTAGAGTCTACCCAGGGACAATTAACAACAGGCACAAAAATATGGATGTACTGTCTCGCTGCGTCCTGGGGACAATATGCCTGTTTGGAACAGCGATGCATGGAGATGACCACGGGGCCAGCCCCACCACTGGACACAGCATTCCTCGTTGACCCATCGCACCATTGGGGACAGCACTAGAGACACACGGCGGGAAATGTGCCTGCCATGAGCTCACCACACCGAACGCCAGCCTCTGGGGGCATGCATCAGAGCAGCGGAGGTAGCAGAGCGATGAGGTCCCCAGGGATAGAGGTGGTGCCAGGGCATGGCACTCCATCAGACTTGACTGGAAAGCACACGTGAAGGAAAACCAACAGACCCTGAACTATTCATATGGTTATATATGTATGCCTGTCTGTGTGTTGTTGTTGTAGCCATTGTTTTACTTTCTGTTGTTGCTTCATTGCACTCAGTCTTGTGATGTACATAGCATGTCTACCTGGAAGGGATACGCGGAAGAAACAAGCCAGAAGAGAGAACAATGGGATGACAGATCGGGGAGCATGGGGGTAGGGGAGACGGGGGGAAAGGAAGAGGCTATCAACAAGCACAGGGACAAGGGAACAACAAGTGATCCAAAATCAATGTCAAAGAGGGTTCGGAAGGCCTGGCAGGGCTGGATCAAGGGCAATGTAACAGAAAGGAATTCCTAAAACCCAAATGAAGGCAGAACATGATAGTGGGGCAAAGGAAAGTAAAAAGAAATAGAGGAAAGAACTAGGAGGCAAAGGGAAGTCATAGAGATTTAAATACAGGCATATAAAGATGTAAATATATTTATATATGATAAGTGGGAAATAGATATATTTACATATATTTATAGGTTGAGTATTAAGAAAACAGATGGACAGTTGGCCCCTGCAGAAGTACTCCCTCAACACAAGAACACTTTGTTCTAACAATTCGGCAGTCTGAGATGCTCACCTTCCTGGCACAATCGCTGAAGACAATAGGTGCACAAGCAAATGTGGTGAAGAAAACTGATGGTGCCCAGCTACCAAAAGATACACCACCTGAAGTCTTAAAGACCTGAAGATAAACAA
>NW_022103959.1:78285-80851 GCF_000313985.2 Echinops telfairi | reverse complement strand
ATTTATGCATTTCTTTTTATATATTATAACTTTTAGTAAAATAAATCTTTGAAATCTTACCATTTCTTCATCATTTTCTATAACAAGTAGATTAGATTTCTTAGAAGCACAGGCCATCTGGCTCTCAGGCCAGTTTTTCTTTTCAGTACTAATGTAATAGCAATGGTTGGAATAGGAAACCCAATCCTCCATGGAACCATGACAATGATATGCTGAAAAAGATAAGGAATTTACATCATGAGACGATTTGAATGAAAATATAAACCGATATATTTGCATATACCTATGCATACATAGTGTACAGTTGTACTGTCACAAAGCTACATAAAAAAACAAACAGTGCACACAGAAAAGTGTCAGCCTCCCACTTATTTATGTGCCACTAATCAGTCCACGCTATTTATAAATGTCCTGAAAATCACTGAAGAATTCTATATTAGAATAGTTAAGCTATTTATCTTCTATCATGCTACTGTTGTTTCTTGTTAGGTGTTAAGGATCCAATTTTCAACTCATTGCGACCCCATGTGACACAGCTTAACTTTCTCAGCAGATTCTATAGGCTGTAATCTTCATGGAGTAGCAGAAAATCCCAATCAACTCAAAGGAAAATATAATAGTTAAACAGAAAATTCTTCTAAATTTTGAACAAGAATGCCCTCTTAGGATTTCTATTTATGAAAATGTATTCTTTTATATTAGATAGTTATTAAAGTAATTATTATTTATTTATGGCCTAAAATAGAGGCAAAGTATAATCTATCAGAACTTTTAAAATTGTTTTACGCATGACAATTAATAAATTATTAAAATTACTTGGAAAATATTTTATTAACCCAAAAGATTACCATCATATAATGTTAAACTATTAGAACATTAAAAGTATTTCATACCTTTCTGGGTACTGTTCTTTTCCAATATTCCAACAGCTACAAAGATTAAAGTAATTCCCAAAGAGGTTAGTATTTTTGTAATAAATTATAATTTTAGTTCCTGCTTTATTACTGTATATCATAACTGTGTGAGTTAAAATTATTTCAACAATAAAAATAGATAAAGTGATAAACTTATTTGGATAAAATTTTGAAAAGCCTATTAGGCAAATTTTACCGTCTCTTATAATATTAAACACTTTTAAAAGTTAATTTTTATTTCTCAGTAAAAGTTTTCACTTTCTCAATGAAAGCTTTTGACATGTGACAAACATGTACACATATATGCATGCACACACATATAGCAAACATTTAGAATTTATAACAAGTACTCTCCACAATCATTCTGCTGTTTAACACTTTTGAAAATTTCAGAATAACTTTTCTATATTTAGTCCATATTGAAGAGTTATTAATTATTTGACACTTTTGAAAGACGTGGCAAATATATGACATAAATGCATACTTTTAAATGAGGTTCTATTCTCTAATATAAGGAAATATCTGGAGGCATCTTCAAAGATTTAAAAAAAATATTCCCTTATAATATTTCAGAAGCTGACAAGGAGCATTGATTTTCACGGCTATTACACTGGTATCAAGACAGTGCAGATAATGACCATGATTCCAGTTGTAAGTTCTCTGATGGCGATGGGGGATACACAGAAAGAGAAAGGGAAATACTGAGAAAGGACAGATGACATGTAAGATTACCATGAGTGGAAATAACCTAATAACAGCATTAGATCTAGTAATAACATTAGCTGCTCTGAAGGTCACTAACTTTTTGTTTTTAAATTGGGGGAAGTGTATCATTGGAGACTAACATATTGTTGTAAGAATAATAGTCTGTGTATTCCTCACCTAGGTTCTACCAATAGCAACATTCGTCAGAAGAACAGAATATTATTAAAAATGGAGCTTAAAGAAAGCTTGTGAACAAGAGATCTGAGATACACAGGGCACTGTATACATATATTTGGACATTGAACCCACATTCTTCATGATAAACTTTATATCAGAATATATCATTTTGTTATTAGTAAAATGATAGCGGAAACCTTGTTTATGGCAACATAAAAATTCCTGAATAGAACTAATCAAATATGAAAGCTATTGTATACATTTCCTTAATTTGAATATCCTTCCTTGCTCCAAGGCTATTTTTTACTCTCTCCTTACATTTTTGCATGTGAACTACAATCCTTAATGCAGTTATGAGACTTCATTAGATATTTTACTCTTGTAATGGAAATTCTTCTTATTCTATTGAAAATCTTGAAAAGTATTATGAAGATTTAAATCCACATATTTTATTTCCTGCTCAGCGATTGAAATGGAGCTATTAGCATCCTTAGGGTTTTTTTTTTTCTCTGCATTTTTGAACTCTTGGTCAGATTCAGTTCTGAGTATAATACTGTTTGATTATTCAAACAGTGGTGAGCAGTGCCAAATTCTGTGCTCTACCATGAACTCTACCTAAGAAGGAAATAAAGGTCTATATCACAATATCAAAGCAGATGGGAAGGCAGGGTAAGAATCAGTGCTTAGATGGCAGCTCAGAATCTAAAGTACTGGTTCTAATTTTGGGGGGGAGTTTTATATAAATGTCTCATGGTGGGAAAAATAATTTT
>NW_022103959.1:74828-76714 GCF_000313985.2 Echinops telfairi | reverse complement strand
CCTCTTGGTTACATTACCCTTTATCATGCCCTACCAGGCTTCCCACACCTTCTTCACCACCGATTTGGATCACTTGTTGTTCCGTTGTCCCTCTGTTTGTTAACACCACTCCCTTTCCCCCCTCCCCCTCTCCCAAGGATCCCCAGAATTGTCGGTTGTTTTCTCCCTTTGTATCTCCTCCAGAGTGTGCATCCAGCCTATCTTATTTAGACAGACCTGTGTAGATAATAACACGCACAAAAGCAAGACAGAGAAAAACCAATCAACAATATACAACACAACAACAACAAACCAATGACAAAAAAACAAAACAAAACACAAGAAAGAAAAGCTTGTAGTTAGTTCAAGGATTGATTTTTTGTCCTTTAGGAGTGTTTTCCAGTCCTGTCTGTTGGGGCACCACACCCCTGCACCAAAGTCCACCTTCAGCATTCCCTGGGGACCTCACCCCTCTGTTCCCTTGCTGTTCTGTTGCACCCCCTTAGTGTTTTGCCTCGGTGTGGTGGAATCAGATTGGGTGTAATTCCCACACGGTGTCTCCGTTGTTCCCTGGAAGGCTATGGGTCAGTGAGGGATGTCATGTCTCATAGTGGGGACATGTCTCATGTCCTCTCTGTGGACTGACTGGCTGTTCTAATTGGGAACATCATCCTCAATGCCTGGTGGGTCAGGATGTAATCCACTCTCTCCTCCTCCCCCTTCGTCTGCATCCATGTGCTCCGATCAGATATGTCCCTCTCCCGGACCTGCAGATTCAATGCTGTCCTTTGAAATAAATTCTTCTGGGGAGAGGGGCAGGTGTCCACTTAGTAGTTAGGATTGGGGTTGGCCCCCCAGACCTCTCCACTGGTTCCTTACTCCATGAAGGCCTGTTGCAGTCATATCTTGGAGTACTGGGTGGACCCACCATTTTCAACCCTCTGAAATATATATTTCTTATATAATATTATTGCAATCGATTTGGTAGCTCAGATACACAATATTAAATGAATAAATAGAAATACCATTTATGGAAGAACAATGGTGATTCAAACTTCCAGAAAGACCGTATGGCTGTCACAGTCTGTGTGAGTTCCTTCAGTTGTAGAAACAACTGTTATAATCCTGTCCTGTTAATTTAAAGATGTTCTCATTGGACTCGAGTCATTAAGATCCAGAATTGAATTATGACCCTGAAGCTTACGGTGTATCACCTTTACAAATATATTTAATGTCTAGCCATATAATCTCATCATCTAGACTGTCTTGGAAGACGTATGGCCAGAATTCTTAGAGGCAAGGATGGAAAACTTCATCTTACATACTTTCACATGTGAGCAGAGACCTAGAGAACGATGTCTTGTTTGGCAAAGTAGGACGGGAGACAAGGAGAGGAGGCCCTCGATAAGATGGGTTGATGCCAGGCTGGAACCCTGAGCGCACGCACAGGAACAACTGTGAGGAGGGCACAGGACAGGGCAGTGTTTGTTCTGTTCTATGTACGATCACTGTAAGTCAGATGTGAATCGATGACACAAAAAACAGCAACAAGCTTCCAATCAAAACATTGCTTGACACCTACCAAATTATTATTGTTTCTTCTTCATTATCTCTGTAAAACACCTGCGATTTTCTAGAAGCACAGATCATCCAACCCTTATTTCATGTTATTTATTTATTTATTTATTACCAATGTAGTGACCATTTTTGAAATATATAAATCAGGTTTTTGGACAATGACCATAATAGTAAAAGAGGTTATAAATTATTATGCATAAATTATTATTTAGAAAATGAAAATAATGGAAATCTTTTTGTATCTATCTATATATATGTATGTGTGTGTGTGTATAATTAAGAGATGCACCTTTAAGAACTGGTACATATAAAGCAAAACACAGAGACAT
>NW_022103959.1:72630-73655 GCF_000313985.2 Echinops telfairi | reverse complement strand
AAAAAAAAAAAAAGAACTGTACGAGCCCCCTATAAAACAATTAAAAAAAATAAGAAGGTAAGAAAAAAAAATATGCTGCTCCATTTTAGTTAAAAATTATCTTTTATAATTTATTGAAAGAGCCAATTTTAGAGACAAAATATAATCTTCAGTAATGTTAAAATGTTAAAAACATGTTTCTTAGTTTTAAATATCAGAAAATAATTATTCTGTACTAGTAATATAGTACCTAAGATACAGTAATTATTGGAAAGATTAATATGCTATAAAGAAACAATATATCAATTATTGATTAGTACTTTAATTAAATTTTATTAATTTGGAATCTAGTATGTTTAGAATGAGAGTAATGTGGAATAAACAATACTTTAACAAAAAAAGTAAACTAAGTCATAGAGGTCTTTGGGGAAATTTTTAATTCCTACACATAAGTGGAAACGTGACCTTTGGTAAAAGAAACCTTAATGAACCAAATTTTACCATCTCTTACAGTATTTGATGAACTACTTTTCAAGGTTAACTTCAATTACTTAATAATATCTTTCACATTTCTCAAAAATATTTTGTAGATTACACATGCACATATGTAGACTACACATGCACACTACACAGAATATGGGGCTTAGCCAAGTTAGGGGGGAAATGCTATAAAAAGAAACTTGAATTTTTCCATAAACTTTTGGAAGCCCACTGAAATATAACATATTATTTATATGTTTGTACTATTTGTGCTTTCATAATTTCAGAACTTAAGAAAAGTAGAATCACTTGCAATGTAGTTATTGAGGACATGCACTTTCAGATGCAAACAATGACATTTTCAGTGGTGTTTCAGAAAAATAGTTTTATATCTCACATTGATCTTGACAAAGAAACTGTTACAGAAATAGAAGATACAATCTACAAGAAATTGTCAACTTGCTCTCAAAAGATGACAACAATGAAGACATGAAGGCCTGCTATTAGAAAAGTCTGTCTTTAAGCCACCAGATGAATTGGAACTAGCTCGTTGGCAGTGAGCTTGG
>NW_022103959.1:66882-69912 GCF_000313985.2 Echinops telfairi | reverse complement strand
GTAGGTATCATGAAATGACCGTTTAGCTGAGCAAGGTGCTCTTGTATTAAGGGAATGCACATGAGGAGGCCCAATGTCCACCTGCCACCCTACTACTAAACCTATAATATTTGCACCTAGGTCCATTTCCCTCATAATCTTATTTAATGAAAGAAAAAAATTGAAAAATGAACAGTGTCATATATCATAGTTTCTGCAGAATAAAGTCATTAGAAGTGTGATGGGCAACATGTTTATCAGACCATTGCTTGTTAGTAACTATTATGCTTGATGTTATCTCAACAGTATTTAAAAACACATCAGGGACCCTCAAGGTTGCAAGTTTAACTGGAGCTTCCAGACTAGCACAAGCTAGAAAGAAAGGGCTGATGCTCTCAAGTATAATTAATAGAAATGCCATGAATTGTAGCAGAACATTATCTGACGTCATGCTGGGAGAAGAATCACTGCGAAAGAGGTACACATAACACATAGCAGCTCCACCATGGCAACCACAGTAAAGATGTTTTAGGACCAAGTGATATATCCTTCTATTATTGTACATGGGTTGCTATGAGTTACAATTGACTCAGTGGCCAATAGCAGTTATTTAAAAATATATTTCTACATTTATTCATTGATTAGAATCCCTGGTGGCACTGTTGACTGAGCATTGGGCTGCTAACTGCATGATTAGGGTTTCAAAACCCCTCGTGGCGCCAAGGGAGAACATTTAAACTATCTGCACCCATAGCGAATTACGGTCTTGGACACCTTATTCATGGCATTTACTCAAGGGAAGAAGGAATTCATTCACACTAGATTCATAACTCAGATACAGATCTATCATGAAAATTATCCACCCACATTTTCTGTATAATTCCCTTAATGTCTCTTATCACTTCTAAATGCAAATTGGGTGTGCTTAACTTGCAGAAATTATAAACTTTTAGGGCAATTATCTACCATTCCCAGATCTTATCAAAGCCTTTGATATATATAGATATATGTAAAATTAGATGCCACGGCTGATATTTGGGTCGGCTTATGCTTGAGTATATATGATATATATAAAACAAAACAAACACGTTCATGAAGTCAATACTGACTCTTAATGACCCTAGCGGGCAGCTTATAACTGGCCCTGAGGGTTTCTAAGACTGTAACTATTGACAGGAGTAGAAAGCTTCTTGAGGAGTGGGTAATGGTTTCAAACTGCTGATGTTGCAAATTGTAGCCCAACGCACAACCTCTACATTCCTAGGGCCCTTAAAATTGCCATAGGATCAAAAACAAACAAAAAAATGGTAAAGCTACAGTGTTCCTGGAATGCAGATAAAATATTGTGAAAATGTCAATGTTACCAAAAAATACTCTACGAATTCAATGCTTTTCCAATCCAAATCCCACCACAATTCTGGGAAAATTAATCACTGGGGAAAGGAAATAAACCCATAATAAATAAAACAATATTAAAAAAACAAAAAAAGTAGAAGGCCTTTTCACTCCCAGATATTGAAAACTATCATATAGCCCTAGTAATGAAAACAGCACAGCCTGGAACTGATACAATGATAAATATGAAAATCTATGGAGTAGAATTGAGAATTCAGAAATAAAACCAAGTATCTATAGACACTTAATCTTTGATAAAGGACTAAAATACATTAAGTGGAAGAGATTGCCTTTTCAACAAACGGTGCTGGAAAAACTGTATGTCCACCTGTGAAAGAACAAAACAGGACCCATACCTCACATCATGCACCAGAAAAAAACCACAAAAATCAAGATGTATCATACCTAAATATAAACCACAAAATTATAAAGTCCTGCATCAGTAAAAAATAGGAACCAACTTACGGACCCCAATGCAAAGCATAAACACACTACCAAATATGATGAAAAACATCCATGCTGTAGAAAACAACAAACAGGAGGACTGACACCTACTGAAAATATGACATTTATGTGCATCAAAAGACTTCAAAGCAGTCATCAGAGGACACACATATTGGAGAAAATAGTCAGGAATGATATATCAGATTTAAGAGCTATGCTCCCAAATCTATCAAAAACTACAAAACCTTAACAAAAAATACAAATAATCCAACAAAAAAGGGTAGGATATATTAAAAGACAATTTTCCAGGAAGACATTAAAGTGGCCAAAAACCATATGAAGAAGTGTTAGTGTTCAGTAGCGAAAGAGAAACACAAACTGATACTTTTAACAAAATTCAATATCACAGAAAATAATAAATGCTGAAGAGGATGTGAAAAGATTGGGACCCTTTGACACTGCTGGTAGGACTGTGAAAGTGTTCAACCCCTACAGAACTCAGTGTGGCATTTCCTTCAACAACTGCAAGTATAAGTGACTTATGACGCAGAAAGCTCTATGCCCTAAAAAAAATTTAGAATACAACACGAGCAGGCATATGCACACCTTTGTTACTGAAGCAATTTCCATAATAGCAAAATCACGGAAACAACCAACCACCCCTTTTAGAGAGGAATGGATAAACAAGCCCGGTACATTCAGAAAACTAAACATTATGTATCAATAAAAACAATGACAACTCTCTTAAACACCACAAGACATGGACAAAAAAAAAAGAGCATTATTCTTAGCCAAGTTAGTCAATTTACAAAGGTAAATATTTAAAACCACCACTATTGTAAGGAAAAACAAAGAAAAGGAAACATGGTTGATACCCCAAGAGACAAGACCATGATGACTTGGAGAAGGCCAAGGCCAAGGCCAAGGATGGGCAGGGTAGCAGGGAGAAAGGAGGGACTTGATATTGGGGAAGGTGGGAGGAGGGAGGGGCAGTGGGGAGGAAGAAAGAGAGCCACATACAAGGAGGGTTTAACGGAAGAGTATTGTTGATTGCATTTCTTGAGATGGACTGTGTAAATATATACTTTGTGTTTCTTCAAAAATAAATAACAACAACAACAACAAATATCACTCCAGATTTCTTCTCCATCAAACTTAAATTCTGGTCAAAGTGGCTAAAAAAAAAAAACCATTATAGGAAAGAATAGAAAA
>NW_022103959.1:53891-65984 GCF_000313985.2 Echinops telfairi | reverse complement strand
CAGTTCAAAACATAAAGAAGATGATATTGATGACTATGCTAATTAAATGGTTAAGCTCCTCTCTGGCTCTCTGGGGCACAATCTTTTCAAAGTGAGGAGGATCATTATACATAATACTGATGCTATTAAATAATGTGGGGTCTGAAGGGGAATTCTGGAACACACACGTTAGCCCCAGAGATACCTTTTGGAAGTTTAATAGCATGATAGGTTTCTGTTCCCTGACTGTTACAAAGTCTTGCTGTTATTACCTCCTTTGACTTGTGTTGTTTCTTAACCAGGGTTAGCTGTGAATAGATTAACAAACTATAACTAATTCACTGCCATTGAGTCATTCTGACTCATGGTGACCTATTGATCAATTGAGTGCTTATTACTTCTGCATTTCAGTGGTTGCAGGGAATGGCTCCTTTGACAACTGTGTCTCAGACATGAATGTCATAGGTTTACAATGACAAAGAGCCTTGTAATGCTAGACGAGGAGGGAGTTAAATGATCATTTAGAAAAACTCATTAATTTTATTGGAAGATCTAAAATTAGGCATTAAATGATATTTCCACTGTAAATTTCATAGTAGGTTTAGAATCTTATGTAAATTTCTTTTTCTTAACAATTTTTAATTAAAAAGTGATTGAAATATATGTATCTGGAAAGGTAAAAGTCATTTAAAAGAATGATAATGTTATTTTAAAAATACTAATCCTTGAAGTTTATTTAAAGTGGTCACACTACATATCTATTAAAAATTCAAAGTTATAAGTAAATATTTTAAAGTAAACAAAATCACAGCAAACATCAATCCATTTTCCTTGAACAAATTGGGAAAGCAATTTAAACAAAGAAACAAAATGAGACGTGTTAAAAATTTGGAGCAGAATGAGTATATGTAATGTTGTATAGGACCTTGACTATACAACATATATACATAATGTATGATTCATGCCAAGCTTAGAAGGGCTAAGTTATTCATTCGGCTTAATATAACAAACTCCATATTCCACTTGTCTGTTTTAAAAGACTGGGTGATTTACTTGATCATAATATTAAAAAGTGAATGTGGAAATTACCATAATATACCAAAAAGTTAGAAAGAACATTTGTACTTAGAAAACTTTTAATAGGAGAACCATCAGAAAAGAGCATTTGAATATTTTAAACAATGTTTATTTCAAAAATTAAGCGCATAAACATACATACACCCATAATTGGAGATTTTAACATCCTTTCAAATATGCTGACCATTCATTTATTTACAGTTTTTAAAATATATATACATTATTTAGTCAAAATATTAAAAATTGAGACGTGGCATAAGAATATTTAATGATCAAAACCCAGGCACTAAAGTCACAGAAACATAATCTTGATTTGCTATATTAAACTGAATGTATAACTTAGTCCTTCTAAGTTTCATTTTTTAAAATATACAACATGGAATTGATATGATAAATGTTTTCAGGATGACATTACTTAATGTTGGAAACACATTAACCCCATGGTGTGCATCATACATTATATATATGAACGTGTGACTCTGAGACTTTATTTTAATTCCCCATCTTATCAACAATGTAGCTCCTTTTCAATATGATCTTGTAGACACTGTACAAAGGTCATGATGCTTGCTATGTTTAACAGTTTTTTTGTGACTCTGAATATTTACAAACATTTCTGTAAAACCATGTGCTTGTATTCCAGATTACATGCAATAATCTCTTTCTAGGGAAACTTGTTTTTCTTTTACATTTTAAATTTGGTAAATATATACATTTGTTTTTCTTTCAAATCTTGGTAAATATACATATATAGCCATTTAACCAGTTTACAGGCATAATTCAGGGATATTAATTGCATTCATCATGTTGTGTAACAACAACAACAAACTAAAACAGTTTCCAAATTTCCCATCACTTTTAATAGTAGCTAAGTGCTCCCTAAGCAATGACTCTTCTTCTCCCCTTCCTCTCCATCCTTAGTAATTATTAATAGACTTATCATGATCTTTCTCCCTATTCACCACATTCAATAAATGTGAAAGAAAGTGAACTTTGTTACAGATCATTTACCCAAATTGATGCTATGGCTATAGCCAACATTAAAAAATTAAAATATATTTAAATATAATATTTTTTAAACAAACGTCTAGGAAAACACTAGATAAATCGTTTATTTTAAAGTTTTTTTTCTGTATTTTACACCGAACTAGATTGATTAAAGAATTTTATTGTTGGCAATTTTATATACTTGCCAAATTGTTCACAATTTTTGCCTACATTACTAAATTTCTCACAGCTTTTAAAATGAGTTCTAAAAACTGTAAAATTATGAAATTGAACTTACCTGATGCTAGTTTGATAGCCATGTGGTCCTTTTGGTGGAGAGGTTATATCTCTAAGATTATAATTCCTGTGATGACTTGCTTATTTAAAAGTACACTAAGATCATTAATTCTTATTGCTCTAGATAACTTATTAGGTATCTAAATAGGTACTTAAAAATCTGCTTTTTGCAGACTGCTTTTGAGCATGAACAGAAATCTGACAAGAGAAAACACACACACACAGGAACCTTGGTCAGCAAGGTTTCACTTAAGATTTTAACAGGAAATATCACAGTTTGAATATTGTGAAGTACGTTTAGCTCAACTCATAAGTCAACCTTCAAGAACAAATTTTTGGATATTATTCAACAAAATATAACCTATACAATTTTTATTTCTAATATTTTTCTTAATGAATCAGGTAATTTCAGAGAAAGAAAACTTTTTTTAGATCATCCAGTCTTGTAGTATGCCTCCCCCAAATGAAGACGGAATTCTAGAATGTGTGAAGAATATACTATTAGCTATGTCCTACCCTGTGAAAACAGTGCCGTCTTGTACATTACATGCAGTATTATGGCCAGTTCCATTAACATGCATAAATACTAAATGTAACAGACTCATTATTACCAGGAAGCACATATTGGTTTCAGAGATTCCACTGAGGCTAGTTAGTGTTTGTTAACAACATTATTTCTTTTCTTTTCACTTTTATGATTAATTGATTTTGTGCCGAATGTTATTTATATTCATTAATAGAGTATGTATTTAAGAATCATTTGCAAAGCCACTCAACTATATGAAACATAACAGACTATGGCGAGATTTAAGTATGGAGAGCGATATGTAGTTGAAGCTACCTTGCTTCCTGAAAGTGAAGAGAACTCTCTCCATCTTCTCATGATGCTTTCTGCATCATTCAATATTTTGCCTACAGACTCGCTCAACATTGCCATTCGGGGCTTGAATTATTTCTTGTGTTCTTTCAGTGTCAAATAGGCTGAGTGTGTTCTTCCTTTTGGTTGTCTGATTCTAGGCACTTGCACATTTTGCTATAATGTTGAACTTTGTTTTCTCGAACTGCCCTTAAAAATTTGCTATTCAGTTCCTTGACTTCTTCCTTTCTTTCATTCACTTTAGCTCATCTGTGATTCAGAGCAAGTTTCAGATTTCCTTCTGCCATCCACTTTGACCTTTGTGATGGCTTTTTGCTTTCTTCATGACTGCTGCTCTGATGTTCTCCCACAGCCCGTCAGGTCTCCTGTCAGTGTTCAATGTATCAAATCGTTCTTAAGATGTTCTCAAAATTTAGGTGAGAGAGAATCAAGGTCATATTTTGGTCCTGGAGAACTTCTTTTCATGATCTTTGACTTTATCCTGAACTTACATATGAGCAACGGATAGTCTGTTCTGTAGTCAGACCTTAATCTGGTTCAAGCTACTGACACTGAGGTTCTCCATCATGTCTTCCCACAGGTGTGGTCAATTTATTTTTGTGTATTACATTTGGGGAAGTCTGTGTGTACAGTCACCTTTTGGGTTGTTGACAAAAGGGATTGGCTATGATAAAGTGGCTGGTTTTGCAAAAATGCTATCATGTGAATCCAGCTTCATTCTATCAGCAAGTCCATATTTTCCAACGTCTATTCCTTCCTCTTAGTTTCCAACTGTGGCATTCCAATCTCCAATAACTATCAATGCATCTTGATTATATGTTTAACCAGTTTCTGGCAAGACATTGGTAGAATTCTTCAATTTCTTCATCACTAGCATTGGTGGTTAGTGCATAAATTTGAATAATAATTTATCAATTGGATTTTCTTGAAGACAGATAGATATAATTATATAACAAATAGCATTGTAATTCATGATGGATTTAGCAAGATCCTTTATGACAATGAATACCATGCAAATCCTCTTGATTTTGTTATCCTCAGTGTAATAAATAATATGATTTTCTGATTCAAAATAACCAATACCACTCCATTTCAGCTGACTAACATCTAGGATATAGATTTTTATGTGTTTGATTTCATACTTGACCACATCCAATTTTCCTAAATTCATAATTCACACATTGCAAATCCTAATCATTAGAAGATTTTTGCAGCTGATATCCTTTTATTTTGAGTCTTGCCCCATCAGCAAATGAAGATCCGGAAGGCTCCATTCCCACAGGTTGTACCGAACTCATGTAACCATCGTTGACACCCTTCCCAGAAATCAGCTCCCCTTCAGTCACATTTCAAGTGCTCTCGGATCGGAGGGGCCCATGCTCCAGCAAAATCTCTGACAATATTCTGCTTCCATTTCTTAGGCTTTCAGTATTTGAGAGTGCTTCAAAGAAATGCATAAGGTTTTTAGAAAATTCTTCCTCCAAAGTGGGAAGTCCAGGCCTTCTTCATTGTCTGTTTTCAGTCTGGAAGCTCCACTGAAACCTATTCGCGTTGGTGACCCTGCTGGCATTTGAAATACCAGTGGCATAGCATCCAGCATCACAGCAGCACACAAGGCACCACATATGACAAACTGACAGACAAATGGCGGTAAAAAGAACTAGTTAAAGTATTTATTAGGTTTACAAAGAAAAATTATATTGAAACAAGGCAGATGATGGGTAAGAATGCTTTGTTTCATATTGTTAATTCCTAGAAGCAGAAACCAGGTTAATCAGAGTTCAGGGAGGGCTACTGTGGATATCTGTAAGGTCTTCTGTACAGTATTTCTCTGTTCTTCCTGTTGTTTCCAAACAACACATCCAAAATGCATGAGATGGTCTTATTAACACAAAATTTCCTTCAGATTATTATTCTCCCACCTACCATGCTTACCTATGCCATAGTTTCTCCTACTTTTATAAATAGGAGACTGCACATTATTACATAATGTTACTTTCATTCCACAGTGAATTTTGGAGTAATACAGGGGGTATTGTAACATTTTATAACAATCACAGATGTTAATATCCTGTATATCATTTATAGGCCATGTAGAGTTAATGACACTAGCCATTATAAATAGATATCCATGTGGGGACTTCACTCACTTGTGCTAATGGCATAGGCTCAGTATGTCTCAGGCGTTATCATGAGGAATATATGCGTTTGTGGGTTCTACAAGTCTGTGATCTAGTCACATTGATAAAACCAATCACACGGGTGGATTGCAACAAGATAGGAGCTGGGGAGAGTTCTTGTGATACTAGATTTCTTAAATTTCCTTACGTTTTGCTTCTATGAAATCAAGCATTTTATTTTATAATCTAGTTTTCAGAATCATCTTACCTATGTAAAATCTCCTCACGTTTTATAATCAGTCAGTAACAAAAGGACTAATGGAGTGATTGGTTACTTAGTCAATTATTCCTTGCAGGATATGTAAGGACTAATTTTGGTATAAGTGTCCAGTACTTGTAGTTCGGGGTAGTGCAGTTGACCGCACAGATAACCGGATGGACAAGCAGACCGTCCCCACATAGTTCCCTAGGTTGAACGATTTCCAGGAGAAGATTTCCAAATCTTTTCTCCCGTGACACTGTTGATGGGTTCCAACACAAAAGTCTTTTGGTTGTCCCCGAAGCACTTACCCATGGCACCCCCAAAGCGCCTCACTAGGCAGTAGGTGGCTGTAACCATGGCATTGCTATCTTAATGTAAGCTTGGAGATTGAATTACACTCATGTTTGTTGATTGAATCATATGAGATCTCCTATTGCTATTGAATGATTCCTGATGATGCCATTCAGGATCATCCAGTCAGTTCCACCGGTCAGTGACCGCGTGTGCCATAGCCTGGGACATTGCTGATTCCTGTGCCCTCCTTGCAACTGGTCTCCTGTCCCGCTGTGGCGCTCACTGTGTGGATCCATCCTGGCAGGCCTTGTTCATTTACACTGCCTCTCCTTAACCAAGTGTGAGGCCCCCTCTCCAGGGACTGTTTGCTCCTGACAGAGTGTCCAAGGTGAGTGAAACCGCGTGTCGCCAGCCTTGCCTCTAAGGAGCACTCTGGCTGTCCTTCTCCCAAGACAGACTTGTTTGTCCTGTTGGCAGTCCGTGGTAAGTTCAATCTTCTTCAGCAGCACCGTAATTCAAATGCACCGACTCCTATTCCATGTCTTTCCTGTTCCATGTCCAACTTTCACATGCACATGAGGCAATTGAAAGTACCATGGCTTGGATCCAGTGCATCTTTGTCCTCAAAGTGACAACCTTGTTATTGTTTTTTAATATTTTAAATAGGTTTTGTGCAGCGGATTTACTTAATGCAATATGTTGATTGATCTCTTGATTGCTGCTTCCAAGGGCATTGAGAGTGGATCCCAACAAGAAGAAAAACCTTTCCTCCATTTACAATGATGTTACCTATTGGTCCAGGTGTGAGGGTTTTGGCATTCTTTATATTGAGTTGTAATCCACACTGCAGGCTAAAATCTGATCTTTATCAACAAGTGCTTCAAGTTTTCTTCACTTTCAGGAAGCAAGGTAGTTTCAACTACATATCGCTCTCCATACTTAAATCTCGCCATAGTCTGTTATGTTTCATACAGTTGAGTGGCTTTGCAAATGATTCTTTAATACATAATCAATTAATGAATATAAATAACATTCGGCACAAAATCAATTAATCATAAAAGTGAAAAGAAAAGAAATAGTGTTGTTAACAAACACTAATTAGCCTCAGTGGAATCTCTGAAACCAATATGTGCTTCCTGGTAATAATGAGTCTGTTACACTTAGTATTTATGCATGTTAATGGAACTGGCCATAATACTGCATGTAATGTACAAGACGGCACCGTTTTCACAGGGTAGGACATAGCTAATAGTATATTCTTCACACATTCTAGAATTCCGTCTTCATTTGGGGGAGGCATACTACAAGACTGGATGATCTAAAAAAAGTTTTCTTTCTCTGATATTACCTGATTCATTAAGAAAAATATTAGAAATAAACATTATGTAGGATATATTTTGTTGAATGATATCCAAAAATTTGTTCTTGAAGGTTGACTTATGAGTTGAGCTAAAAGTACTTCACAATATTCAAACTGTGATATTTCCTGTTAAAATCTTAAGTGAAACCTTGCTGACCAAGGTTCCTGTGTGTGTGTGTTTTCTCTTGTCAGATTTCTGTTCATGCTCAAAAGCAGTCTGCAGAAAGTAGATTTTTAAGTACCTATGTAGAGTCCTAATAAGTTATCTAGAGCAATAAGAATTAATGATCTTAGTGTACTTTTAAATAAGCAAGTCATCACATAACCTCTCCACCAAAAGGACCACATGGCTATCAAACTAGCATCAGGTAAGTTCAATTTCATAATATTTACAGTTTTTAGTACTCATTAAAGCTGTGAGAAATATGGTAAAGTAGGCAAAAATTGTGAACAATTTGGCAAGTATATAAAATTGCCAACAATAAAATTCATTAATCAATCTGGTTCAGTGTAAAGTACAGAAAAAAGAACTTTAAAATAAACCATTTATCTAGTGTTTTCCTAGGTTTCGTTTAAAAAATATTATATTTAAATATATTTTAATTTTGTATGTTGACATTAGCCATAGCATGAAGTTGGGTAAATGATCCATAACCAAGTTCAATTTCTCTCACATTTATTGAATGTGGTGAATAGGGAGAAAGATCATGATAAGTCCATTAATAATTACTAATGATGGAGAGGAAGGGGAGAAGAAGAGTCATTGCTTAGGGAGCACTTAGATACTATTAAAAATGATTGGAGATTTGGAAACTTTTTTAGTTTGTTGTTGTTGTTACACAACATGAAGAATGTAATTAATGTCCCTGAATTATACATGCAAAATGGTGAAATGGTTATATGAATATATATTTGCCAAGATTTAAAAGAAAATCAAATTTATATATTTACCAAATTTAAAATGTAAAAAAAAACAAGTTTCCCTAGAAAGAGATGATTGGATGCTCTTTGGAATACAAGCACATGGTTTTACAGAAATGTTTGTAACTATTCAGTCACAAAAAAAACACTAAACATAGTAAGCATCATGACCTTTGTACAGTCTCTGCAAGATAATATTGAAAAGGAACTACATTGTAGATAAGATGGGGAATGACAATAAAGTCCCAGAGTCAGACATTCATATATATAATGTATGATTCATGCCAAGGAGTAAATGTGTTTCCAATATTAAGTAATGTCATCCTGAAAACATTTATCATATCAATTCCATGTTGTATATTTTAAAAAATGAAGCTTAGAAGGACTAAGTATTCCTTCAGTTTAATATAGCAAATGCAAGATTATGTTTCTCTGACTGTAGTGCCCGGGTTTTAATCATTAAATATTCTATGCCACATCTGAATGTTTAATATTTTGACTAAATAGTATATATTTTTTAAAAGACTGTAAATAAAGGAATGGTCTGCATGTTTGAAAAGAAGTTAAAATCTCCAATTATGGGTGTATGCATATTTATGCTAATAATTTTTGAAATAAACTTTGTTTAAATATTCAAATGCTCTTTTCTGATGGTTTTGCTATGTATCTGCATTAACAGTTTTCTAAGTACAAATGTTCTTTCCAACTTTTTCATATATTATGGTAATTTTCACATTCAATTTTTAATATTATGATCAAGGAAATCACCCAATCTTTTAAAACAGGCAAGTGGAATGTGGAGTTTGCTATATTAAACTGACTGTATAACTTCACCCTTCTAAGCTTGGCATGAATCATACATTATGTATATATGTTGCATAGTCAAGGTACTTTCACTGTCCTCCAAATTTTTAGCACATGTCTCATTGTGCTTGTTTGTCTAAATTGCTTTCCCAATTTGTTCTTGGACAATGGATTGATGTCTGCTGTGATTTTGTTTACTTTAAAAATTTTACTTACAACTTTGAATTTTTAATAGATATGTAGTGTAACCACTTTAAATAAAGTTCAAGGATTAGTATTTTTAAAATAATATTAGCATTCTTCTAAATGACTTAACACCTTTTAATAAAAAATTGTTAAGAAAAAGACATTTACATAAGATTCTAAACCTACTATGAAATTTACAGTGGAAATATCATTTAATGCCTAATTTTAGATCTTCCAATAAAATTAATGAGTTTTTCTAAATGATCATTTAGCTGCCTCCTCGTCCAGCATTACAAGACTCTTTGTCATTGTAAACCTATGACATTCATGTCTGAGACACAGTTGTCACAGGAGCCATTCCCTGCAACCACTGCAATGCAGAAGTCATAAGCACTCAGTAGATCAATAGGTCACCATGAGTCAGAATGACTCAATGGAGTGAGTTAGTTATAGTTCGTTAATCTATTCACAGCTAACCCTGGTTAAGAAACAACACACATCAAAGGAGGTAATAACAGCAAGACTTTGTAACAGTCAGGGAACAGAAAACTATCATGCTATTAAACTTCCAAAAGGTATCTCTGGGGCTAACGTGTGTGTTCCAGAATTCCCCTTCAGACCCCACATTATTTAATAGCATCAGTATTATGTATAATGATCCTCCTCACTTTGAAAAGATTGTGCCCCAGAGAGCCAGAGAGGAGCTTAACCATTTAATTAGCATAGTCATCAATATCATCTTCTTTATGTTTTGAACTGATTAGGATTAGAACTGAGTAAGGAACTAATATATCTTAATAAGAATTCTGATGACCATTATTACACAGGTAATGTTTAAAATGTACAGTACTGTCAACAACTTCGTAAGCATTATAATAACTCACCAACACAATCTAATGTTTAAGGTAATTTTCAGTCCATTTGGATGTTTTCCTATCTTGAATTTTGTTGCATTTTTATATATGTTTTCACTTTCACAGGTCATTCCAATAGCCTGAACGTTTGATCATTTCTATCTCTGCAGATTCTCTATTTTCTCCATGGAGATTCATTGCAGAGATCCTGGGAATTATATTACTTAAATTGATCATCATAATAATTGTTGTTATAACAGTTATTGATGTACATGGTAAGTCAATAGAGAACATAGAGAAATTGTTCAACAAAAATAAGGATTTGAAAACCTCTCTATTCTTAATATTATATCAAATAAACTCTTATTCCTTACATAGGCATTTTATAATTTTATACTTAGTAAATATCTAGAAAGCTATTTTGGATGAATAAATTTTAAAACAGTTTGTGTTTTTAATGAATTAAATTAAATATATTAGTAATGCAATTAGAAAAATATTTTATAGAATGCATAAAAATGCTGAATAAGGATTGGATATCATATCCTGAAAACTTGCTTGAATATATAAAATGATTCTAAAGAACACATGAATTCATGAAAAGATTAAGCTTTAATCTGATATCACTAAAAGTTGTTGTTTACATTAGGTTATAATGGCTTTTATTATAAGGTTTCCTTAGTTAAAAATATTCCTGTTTACTTATATTAGTATAGCTACTGAAGGAATTACTACGATGTCAAAATAAAACTCGTCACTATAAGTGTACAAAGGTGGATTACGTGTTAATAGCTGTATTATTTTTAAAATTGAACTTGTTTGTCCCAAAGACTCCAAGTCCATTTCTTTTTCTATTCTTTCCTATAATGGTTTTGTTTTGTTTTTTAGCCACTTTGCCCAGAATTTAAGTTTCATGGAGAAGAAATCTGGAGTGATATTTGTTGTTGTTGTTGTTATTTATTTTTGAAGAAACACAAAGTATATATTTACACAGTCCATCTCAAGAAATGCAATCAACAATACTCTTCTGTTAAACCCTCCTTGTATGTGGCTCTCTTTCTTCCTCCCCACTGCCCCTCCCTCCTCCCACCTTCCCCAATATCAAGTCCCTCCTTTCTCCCTGCTACCCTGCCCATCCTTGGCCTTGGCCTTGGCCTTCTCCAAGTCATCATGGTCTTGTCTCTTGGGGTATCAACCATGTTTCCTTTTCTTTGTTTTTCCTTACAAATAGTGGTGGTTTTAAATATTTACCTTTGTAAATTGACTAACTTGGCTAAGAATAATGTTCTTTTGTTTTGTCCATGTCTTGTGGTGTTTAGGAGAGTTGTTATTGTTTTTATTGATACATAATGTTTAGTTTTCTGAATGTACCGGGCTTGTTTATCTATTCCTCTCTAAAAGGGGTGGTTGGTTGTTTCCGTGATTTTGCTATTATGGAAATTGCTGCAATAACAAAGGTGTGCATATGCCTGCTCGTGTTGTATTCTTTATTTCTTTAGGGCATAGACCCAGTAGAGAGCTTTCTGCGTCATAAGTCACTTATACTTGCAGTTGTTGAAGGAATGCCACACTGAGTTCTGTAGGGGTTGGACACTTTCACAGTCCTACCAGCAGTGTCAAAGGGTCCCAATCTTTTCACATCCTCTTCAGCATTTATTATTTTCTGTGTTACTGAATTTCATTAAAAGTATCAGCTTGTGTTTCTCTTCGCTACCGAACACTAACACTTCTTCATATGGTTTTTGGCCACTTTAATGTCTTCCTGGCAAATTGTCTTTTAATATATCCTACCCATTTTTGTTGGATTATTTGTATTTTTTGTTAAGGTTTTGTGGTTTTTGATAGATTTGGGAGCTTAGTCCTCTGATGACTGCTTTGAAGTCTTTTGATGCACATAAATGTCATATTTTCAGTAGGTGTCAGTCCTCCTGTTTGTTGTTTTCTACAGCATGGATGTTTTTCATCATATTTGGTAGTGTGTTTATGCTTTGCATTGGGGTCCGTAAGTTGGTTCCTATTTTTTACTGATGCAGGACTTTATAATTTTGTGGTTTATATTTAGGTATGATACATCT
>NW_022103959.1:51530-52649 GCF_000313985.2 Echinops telfairi | reverse complement strand
GGTTCATCTGTCCTAGATTCCCTGCGTTTCAATTCCCATCTGTACTGCTGTGCATCATCTGGTCTAGCCAGGTCTGCAAGGCAGAATTGGGGTCCTGGTAGTTGGGGGGGAGAAAGCGTTTAAGCACTATTTTACATATATATATCAAAGGCTTTGATAAGATCTGGGAATGGTAGATAATTGCCCTAAAAGTTTTTAATTTCTGCAAGTTAAGCACACCCTATTTGCATTTAGAAGTGATAAGAGACATTAAGGGAATTATACAGCAAAATGTGGATGGATAATTTTCATGATAAATCTGTATCTGAGTTATGAATCTAGTGTGAATGAATTCCTTCTTTCCTTGAGTAAATGTCATGAATAAGGTGTCCGAGACTGTAAATCCCTATGGGTGCAGATAGTTTAAACGCTTTCCCTTGGCGCCACTGGGGGTTTTGAAACCCTAATCATGCAGCCCAATGCTTAGTCAACAGTGCCACCAGGGCTTCTAATCAATGAATAAATGTGGAAATATATTTTTAAATAATTGCTATTGGCCACTGAGTCAATTGTAACTCATAGCAACCCATGTACAATAATAG
Organism: Echinops telfairi; assembly: GCF_000313985.2. Taxonomy (NCBI): domain Eukaryota; kingdom Metazoa; phylum Chordata; class Mammalia; order Afrosoricida; family Tenrecidae; genus Echinops; species Echinops telfairi. Next base: position 52,068 of record NW_022103959.1, on the reverse strand, counting down.
TAGCATATATCGCTTGGCCATAAAACATCTTTACTGTGGTTGCTATGTTAGAGCTGCTATGTGTTATGTGTAACTCTTTCCCAGGGATTCTTCTCCCAGCATGACTTCAGATAATATTCTGCTACAATTCATGGAATTTCTATTAATTATACTTGAAAGCATCAGACTTTTCTTTCGAGCTTGTGCTAGTCTGGAAGCTCCAGTTAAACTTGCCAACCTTGAGGGTCCCTGATGTGATTTTAAATACTGGTGACATAACATCAAGCATAATAGTAACTTACAAGCAACACTCTGACAAACATGTTGCCCATCACACTTCTAATGACTTTATTCTGCAGAAACGATGATATATGACACTGTTCATTTTTCAAATTTTTTCTTTCATTAAATAAGATTATGGGGGAAATGGACCTAGGTGCAAATATTTATAGGTTTAGTAGTAGGGTGGCAGGTGGACATTGGGCCTCCTCATGTGCATTCCCTTAATACAAGAGCACCTTGCTCAGCTAAACGGACATTTCATGATACCTACCTTCCC
>NW_022103959.1:44859-46436 GCF_000313985.2 Echinops telfairi | reverse complement strand
TTATGAAAGCACAAATAGTACAAACATATAAATAATATGTTATATTTCAGTGGGCTTCCAAAAGTTTATGGAAAAATTCAAGTTTCTTTTTATAGCATTTTTCCCCTAACTTGGCTAAGCCCCATATTCTGTGTAGTGTGCATGTGTAGTCTACAAAATATTTTTGAGAAATGTGAAAGATATTATTAAGTAACTGAAGTTAACTTTGAAAAGTAGTTCATCAAATCCTGTAAGAGATGGTAAAGTTTGGTTCATTAAGGTTTCTTTTACCAACTGTCATGTTTCCACTTATGTGTAGGAATTAAAAATTTCCCCAAAGAGCTCTATGACTTAGTTTACTTTTTTTGTTAAAGTATTGTTTATTCCACATTACTCTTATTCTAAACTTACTAGATTCCAAATTAATAAAATTTAATTAAATTACTAATCAATAATTGATATATTGTTTCTTTATAGCATATTAAGCTTTCCAAACATTATCTTAGGTGTATCTTAGGTGCTATACAAATAGTACAGAATAGTTATTTTTTGAAAATTAAAACCAAGAAACATATTTTTAACATTTTAATATTACTGAAGATTATATTTTGTCTCTAAAATTGGCTCTTTCAATAAATTATAAAAGATATTTTTTAACTAAAATTGAGCAGCATATTTTTATAAATAAAGCTTACATGATATAATTTCTTTTTACATAACAATAAGATAATATATTGTTTTCAAATCAACAGATCATTATATCTGTTGCTTATTGTTACTTATATGATTTTACAAATTCAACTTAATAAATTAAAATGTACAGTACAGGTACATATTCAGGACTTGTATAGATCTAATCTTTGCTTATTTGTCTTATATGGGTATATAAATTAGGGTTAGGGAAGTTTATTTTCTGTGCGTATGTCTCTGTGTTTTGCTTTACATGTATCTGTTCTTGAAGGTGCATCTCTTAATTATACACATATGTATATATATATATATATATGTATATATATATATATACAAATACGTCAATTATTTTCAATTTCTAAGTCATAATTTATGCATAATCATTTATAACCTCTTTTACTATAGTATTATGGTCATTGTCCAAAAACCCGGTTTATATATTTCAAAAATGGTTACTACATTGATAATAAATAAAAAAATAAAAACATGAAATAAGGGTTGGATGGCCTGTGCTTCTAGAAAATCACAGGGGTTTTACAGAGATAATGAAGAAGAAACAATAATATTTTGGTAGGTATCAAGCAATGTTTTGATGGAAAGCTTGTTGCTGTTGTTTGTGCCATCGATTCACAGCTGACCTACAGTGATCGTACGTAGAAAAGAATAAACACTGCCCGGTCCTGTGCCCTCCTCACAGTTGTTCCTGTGCGTACGCTCAGGGTTGCAGCCTGGCATCAACCCATCTTATCGAGGGCCTCCTCTCCTTTTCTCCCGTCCTACTTTGCCAAACAAGACATTGTTCTCTAGGTCTCTGCTCATGTGTGAAAGTATGTAAGATGAAGTTTTCCATCCTTGCCTCTAAGAATTCTGGCCATACGTCTTCCAAGACAGTCTAGATGATGAGATTA
>NW_022103959.1:42060-44092 GCF_000313985.2 Echinops telfairi | reverse complement strand
TCAGGGTCATAATTAAATTCTGGATCTTAATGACTTGGGTCCAATGAGAACATCTTTAAATTAACAGGACAGGATTATAACAATTGCTTCTACAACTGAAGGAACTCACACAGACTGTGACAGCCATAGGGTCTTTCTGGAAGTTTGAATCACCATTGTTCTTCCATAAGTGGTATTTCTATTTATTCATTTAATATTGTGTATCTGAGCTACCAAATCGATTGTAATATTATTATATAAGAAATCTATATTTCAAATAGTTTAAAATTGTGTGTCCAGTGTTTGTTAGGTGGTAGATAAATTATTGTGTTGTGTAACTTTTCAGAAATATATTTATCTTAAAATATATAATATCTCAGAATCCTCTACACATTAATTATTAAGGGAAAAAAACATATAATAAGACTTCATTCCCTTTCAATAAATAAACAAAAGTCAACGAATCAAGGAAAATTAGTACATAAATTATTTTATGTGCTAACTTTCCAATTCCCACTTCTATAGAGCATTCAGTCTTTTGCCATTCCTGTATTATGATATAGTCCTAATTTGATAATTTTTTCCCTCTCACCACATTTTAATTTTCAACCCATGTGTTATAATAATTTAAAATATTTCTGTAGTGTTGGACTAAGTATGTATATTCTTATTTTTGAACATATATATGATTCAATAATCACTTTTATCATTCCAACCATTAACATTTTATCACATGCAAAACTATTTACAAAATTATTTTTCCCACCATGAGACATTTACATAAAACTCCCCCCCAAAATTAGAACCAGTACTTTAGCTTCTGAGCTGCCAACTAAGCACTGATTCTTACCCTGCCTCCCCATCTGCTTTGATCTTGTGATATACACAACGTTTATTTCCTTCTGAGGCAGAGTGCACAGTAGAGCACAGAGTTTGTCACTGCTCAGCTACAGAGGTGAATAATCAAACAATATTATACTCAGAACTTAATCTCACCAAGAGTTCACAAATGCAGAGAGAAAAAACCCCTAAGGATGTTAATAGCTCCATTTCAACCACTGAGCAGGAAATAAAGTATGTGGATTTAAGTCTTCGTAATACTTTTCAAGATTTTCAATAGAATAAGAAGAATTTCCATTACAAGAGTATAACATCTAATGAAGTCTCATAACTGCATTAAGGATTGTAGTTCATGTGCAAAAATGTAAGGAAAAAGTAAAAAATAGCCTTGGAGCAAGGAAGGATATTCAAATTAAGAAAATGTATGCAATAACTTTCATGTTTGAGGATTGGACCTGATGCAGAGATAACACATTCTAGTACAAAATCTGAAGATTAGTTCTATTCAGGAATGTTTACATTTTCATAAATAAGGTTTCCGCTATCATTTTACTAATTACAAAATGATATATTCTGATATGAAGTTTATCATGGAGAATGTGAGTTCAGTGCCCAAGTTTATGTATACAGTGCCCTGTGTATCTCAGATCTCTTGCTCACAATCTTTCTACGCTTTGGTGCCATCTGTCCTTTCTCAGTATTTCTGTTTCTCTTTCTGTGTATCCCCTATCGCCATCAGAGAACTCACAACTGGAATCTTGGTCATTATCAGCATTGACTTGATACCAGTGTAATAGCCATGAAAATCAATGCTCCTTGTCGGCTTCGGAAATATTATAAGGGAATATTTCTTTTAAATCTTTGAAGATGCCTCCAGATATTTCCTTATGTTAGAGAATTGAACCTCATTTAAAAGTATGCATTCATGTCATATATTTACCAAGTCTTTAAAAAGTGTGAAATAATAACTCTTCAATATAGACTAAATAAGGAAAGTTATTCTGAACTTTTCAAAAGTGTAAACAGCAGAATGCTTGTGGAGAGTACTTGTTATAAATTCTAAATGTTTGCTATATGTGTGTGCATGCATACATGTGTACATGTTTGTCACATGTCAAAAGCTTTCATTGAGAAAGTGAAAACTTTTACTGAGAAATAAAAATTAACTTTTAAAAGTGTTTAATATTATTAGAGATGTTAACATTTGTCTATT
>NW_022103959.1:39740-41031 GCF_000313985.2 Echinops telfairi | reverse complement strand
TTATAGAAAATGATGAAGAAATGGTAAGATTTCAAAGATTTATTTTACTAAAAGTTATAATATACAAAAAGAAATGCATAAAATATATATTTAAGTAGATAACAAGTATTTTTCATTTTAGTGACATTCTATGATATTACTCACATGCTATGTTTCCTACACACATGAAAGAACAGCTTTGCCTACTTCGCAAATTTACATAAATAGCATTGAACTATTTAGTATCTTACTCATTTCGGTTGATGATGTGTATCCAGGATCCATCCATAGTTTGTCCATGTTGTTAATTCCCGTAGGTAGACTCCAGTACAGCAAAATGCAATTTTGTTTGATTATGTGCATTTTGTCAGGTTCTTATTGCTGTTTGAGTGAAAGTCTACAGAGAAATATGCTTTCTTTCAACAAGTCATATACATTTTTTTCTAACAGTATTGCAGCGTCCTGATCTTATTGATCATTAGTGGGTTTCAGTGCACTGTTGACGACTCATCTCATTCAATGAGTCTCTCATTCTCACTGACCCCTATTTCACCAAAGAAAATGTCTTTTCTTAGGACTGGTCTGTACTGATAACATATCTGAAGTGATCACGTCACAGTCTCACCATCCTTGCTTCTCAGTCTTCAAAGTTTGTCTTGTGTTACCTTTTATTTCTTGTTAAAGCTACTAGTACTCGATTCTTTGAATCGACCATGCTTATTTATACTTTATACCATTAATGCACATTGGTTTATTTAAACTTCTTCCTTTTTATGAAAAATACTTTTGTAAATTTTCTGAATATAAACTTTATTTCATTTACCATATAGAAATAAAGCTAAATATATAAAAATGGCTCCGAGTGTGTAAAGCAGAGACTAGAACAATGTAGATCAAATCAGGTCAAGAAACCAAAAATGCTAGCCTCTATCAGCGCTGCCCCTGCGTCTTCGCTTACCATTTCTCCTTCCTCTTTCTAAACCACTGTCCGTACTTTCTTATTGTAGATTGGCTTTGCTTGTTTGAGGACTTTATGTAAATGGAAAAATTCAGTGTGTATAATTTAATTGACCTTTTTTTCATTCACATGTGATATTCCAGTAATTTATTGCTGTACTATGAAAGTTGCTCATCCCCCAAAAGAAGAGGCACACATGCAAGACAAACGTGAGGTTTTCTGCTCCTCTAGAGATTTTTATCTCTTGGAATCCTTACATAAGGTTGCTGTCAGTCAAAGTTGGTTCAAGTGCAGTCAGTGGGGACTCTCAGAAGCAGGTTGCCAGGAGTGGCTTTCAAGGTGCCACTGAGTGGA
>NW_022103959.1:34904-36096 GCF_000313985.2 Echinops telfairi | reverse complement strand
ATTTATAGAGGTCTAGATAAAGACATGTCCATATGCAATATAGTTATATATACACATATTTAAAAAAAATACATACCATCACTTAATTCTTAAACAATATTTAATCCATAGATTAATGTTGGAGATTGACATCTTCATAATGTAATACCTTAACATGAGTTTGAGGAACCTGGTGGGGTATCAGTTACACACTGGGCTGTGATCTGATAAATCTTCAGTTCAAAATCACCACGTGCTACACAGGAGAAAGAGAGGCTTTCTGCTCTGTAAACAGTTACAGTCTCTGAAACTCACAGGGGCAGTTCTACCTTGTGCTATCCATCTCTATGAGTTGTCATCAACTCTATGGCCATGAGGGTTTTTTTGGTTTAACATGAGTTTATCTTCTCAATACTTCATTGCTTTGAATAGAAGTCTTGAAATTTTTTGTGTGTCCAATTAACTTTTATATTTCTTTCCTGGAGATTCTCATATATGACAATACAAAATACAATGGAATCAATGAAAATATTCATTTCTTCAACATTTAGCATGACCGCTTTTGTTTCTGCTTTGAGCATTTTTGTTTTATTCCTGGTCAATTGTAATCTTCCTGAAGACCTGTAATCATATTGAAGACTGTAGTCTTGGCCATCAGTTAAGTACCTTTAGTCCTCTTTACATTAGGCAAGCCAGGCTATGTCATCTGGGTGACACAGGTTTTTAGAGTCTTTAACCTGAAGTTGAAATTATTCACTAATCCAGCTTCTATTTTTAAGAAAAAAATTTCATCATGAAGATTGAGCATAAAGATAGTCCAATTCTGCCACAAAAATTTTCCAAGTTTGAACCCGAGTAAATTTTTATTGTGGATCCAATTTAAATAAAATCTTTGATAACTTCCATCTTTTCTCCATTAAGCATGATGTTGTTTACTAATCCAGTAGTGAGGATCTTTGTTTTCTTTAAGTTGAGGTGTGAGGCATACTGAAGGCAATAGTGTTTGATCTTCACCAACAAGTCTTTCAAGTGTCATTTGCATATCATGGGTTATTTGCATATCACAGATTGTTAGTGTACCTTCTTCCTATTCTGACAGTGCATTCATCTTTATATAATCTAGCTTCTGGAATTATTTCTTTAGCATAGAGATTGAAAACTATGGGAACAGGATAAAACCCTGGCACTCCTTTATTGATTTTATAATGTTCCA
>NW_022103959.1:5206-6911 GCF_000313985.2 Echinops telfairi | reverse complement strand
TTTCCCAGTAATTTTCTTGATAGAATATTCACATATCATATATATCCATAGATAAAACGCGATAACAAGAATTGTGACTACATCATCACAACAGCTCTGATACTCCCTCCCCCTCCGCATCAATGAACTGCTCCTGTGGTAGTTACATAATCTGGTGTTAATTTGAGGATTAAGAGTGTAGGCGTAGATTGTAGTCTGTCAATCAGGATACAGCCAATGTGGTCTCTGTGTGGATGTGGGAGACACCCTCTCTCTCTGCTCACTCTCTGAGAGACATCCCTGTGAAAAAGACACATGTTGAGAGACTGATGGAGCCAGACCTTTGGAGTCAGAGAAGCCACGTGGAGACCCCTGCCAGCACTGGATAGTTACAACGTCACTGGATCCACAAAACTTCCCACCATTGCATGTGTTTCATGAGTCTGAGGAGAACTTTATATTTTGGTATCAGAAGTATGGGCTAATATCAGACTTATAGACTTGATCTGGACTGGGCTGAGATGTTTTCTCAACACTCAACTACTCTTGTATACAAAGTTCTTTCTTATACACATATGAGTGTCTACGAACTTGTTTCTCTAGTCAACCCAGACTAACACAGCTCCCCATTTTCCCTTCCCCCCTCCTTCCCTTCTTCCCAATAAGCCATACCATCAGTTATTATCTCTATGCATCTACTCCTTCTGTGCTTCCTACACTGGAAGACCTAACAGAAACAATTAAAAAAAAAACCCAGAACAAACCAAACACAAAGAAGAAAACAATAACAATGAGAAAAAGATAAAAATAAGTAAAGTAAGAAATAGAAAACCAAGAAAAATATTTAAATAAGCCAGAGAAGAATTTCTTTTTGGGGACAATAGAGAAATATTTGAGCATAGAGCAAATTCAGGTTGGGTCAAGAGAGAAGCCAACTAGCCAAGTATCATATTATACCATGAGTTGATTCATCATAGTTAAGTTTACAATAATTACTGACTGATAGTACTGTAAGACACTATCCTTGATATTCCTTAGGGGTAAAGCCAGCTAAAAGGCAGAACCAAAATCCCTCCATTTACTAAGCCATTTACTAAGACGATGGGGTACCTTCCCTCATCTAGGCTGAAAGTGTGGCGCTTTGACACAGAATAATAGGTAGGTAAACTGGCTTTCAGCACACAAAGGTGGAAATCAAGAGAACACAAGGTTGAGATCCTAAGAGACTTGACTACTGACTGAGGAGACGTGCTGCTGAGGACCAAAAAGTATATCCTTTCAGTTAACTTATTACCATCTCTACCAAACCCCTTAATTGTATTTTCTGTGGAGTGCCACATGACCATTGCAAGAAATTATTGAACGCAGCAAAGAAGGAGAATGCTGTGGGTGGCATTGTTGGTGTCAGAACAGGGTAAAGAAAGAGCAGTAGTTAGAAAAGATGGCATTGGTGATAAACATAAGTCTGGAGATAAATGATAGAACTATGGCAGAACAATGACTCTTCACTACAAAGACCTTTTTTCAACATCACAAGTGGCAACTATACATGTGAACTTCTCTACATATAAAACACTGAAATAAAATTAACTACATTTGTGGCAAGAAAAGATGGAAGCTCACGATCAGCAGCTAAAAGAAGACCAGGGATGCGCAGTGGAACAGACCATCAATTGCTTGTATGTAAGTTCAGGTTGATGTTGGCTGAAAGCAGGGAATATGAGGA
>NW_022103959.1:3834-5106 GCF_000313985.2 Echinops telfairi | reverse complement strand
TTTTTCAACATCACAAGTGGCAACTATACATGTGAACTTCTCTACATATAAAACACTGAAATAAAATTAACTACATTTGTGGCAAGAAAAGATGGAAGCTCACGATCAGCAGCTAAAAGAAGACCAGGGATGCGCAGTGGAACAGACCATCAGTTGCTTGTATGTAAGTTCAGGTTGATGTTGGCTGAAAGCAGGGAATATGAGGAAATATGTTTATTAAGTTTTATTGACTATTTCAGGCATTCGGTTCTGTGGATAATAACACTGTGGTTAGTCTTGAGTACAATGAGCACGCTTCATTGTGTTCACTTGGAAACTGTCCATGCGTCAAAAGACAGTTCTGTGAATGAAACAAGCAATACTATATTATTTAAAATCAGGGAAGTTTTGTATCAAGGCTGTATTCTCTCTCTACACGTTCAATCTGTATGGTGATTAAGTAAACAAAGAAGCTGATGACTGGGTGAAGACTTACTAACACCTGAAATATTCAGATGGCAAACTTGTTGGTTGAAAGTAGGAGAACTTGAGCCACTTGCTGATGAAGATCAAGCATTGAAGACTTAAATAAGATTTACCACATACCGCAAAGTACCAAAATGCTCACAATGGACTTTCAGGAAACGTCGTGGTAAATGGAGAAAAGATTGACATGGTCAAAGGTTTCATCTTGCTTGGATCCACAATCAAATCTCAAGTAATAAAGCATGCATTGCATTGCATACATCTACAGCACAAAACCTCTTTAAGGTGTTGAAAAGAAAGATGTTATTTTTAGGACTCAGGCTTGTTGAACTTGAGTCATGCTACTTTGCATTGCTCATATTCATGTAAATAATGGGTATTGAGTAAGTGAGACAGAAGAAGAAGTGAAGCATTTTTATTATAATGTTGCCAAAGAATATTGAGTTTACCGTGGATAGCCAAAAGAACAAGTAGAGCTGACTCTGAATAAGTACAACCATAATATTCCTTCGAAGCAAAGATGATGAGACTTCTTCCATTGTACTTAGGACAGGTTTTCAGGAGGGACCAGACCTTGAGAAAGATATCATGTTTGGTAAAGTAAAAGATATGGCATCTGAAGTCTTAAAAAGTTGAAGTTAAACAAGTGGCCATCTAGGAGAAAAGCAACAAGTCCACATGGAAGAAGCACACCAGCCTGTGCATTCATGAGGTGTTGCTAGGACCATTTAACAGGCATCAGAAGACCACAAGCAAACAAAGAAACAAACGTGGTTGAGAATGAGGAATTTCAGAGCATTTCTGTCG
>NW_022103959.1:0-2976 GCF_000313985.2 Echinops telfairi | reverse complement strand
CACATGGGAACAATTGAGAGGATGGCACAGGATTGGACAGTGTTTCATTTGTTAATATATAAGATTACTATATGTTATTATTATACTATATATACTATATATATTATTATACATTAATAACATTAGATGCTCTGAATGTCACTTAATCTTTATGTTTTTGATTTGGGGGGAGATCCTAATTGTAAACCAACATGCTGTTGTAAGAATAAGACTGTATTCCTCATCCAGGTTCTACCAATAGTAACACTATAGTATTACAAATATATGGAGCTTAACTTTGTGCTTTTATCTACGATTTTTTTTAGATTGCTTCCTCTACTTATTGTTTCTCTTTTTAGTTGTTGTTTTTTTATGTGCTATCAAGCCATTTCTGTTTGTTGCTTAAATCTGGGTAATTTGTGCATTTTCAGGATTTCATATTTTTTTTGTTTTGTTTTTTACTATCTCTTTTTGTAATCAGGGGTTGGTATGCAAATGGATTTGTCAACTTCTACTAATATTGGTTTCACATTTTCATTGAAGTGTGGACACCACTTCCATATACGTCCTTTCACAGTTGGTAAGCTCTCAGCTACTAACTGAATCATTGGTAATTCTCAAGCAGAAAAGAATGAGGTAGTTAAGTTCCTCATCTTATTTAGATATCTACAACTTGGAAATTCTACATGGCAATTCTACTCTCTCCTATCGGGTCACTATGTGTCAGAACGTCAACAGGACCTTCTCTACTTTTAAACATTATTGATGGTATTTTCAGATGGTATCATAAGCTTTGTTTAATTTATTACATAGATTTAGAAAATTCATGAGGAGAAGAATATCCTATTGTATGTACTCATATTTCTGTTCTTTTCTCTGATGCTTCAAAGTTCTACGTTTCTACTTGAGGAATTTTCTTAGTCAATCTTCATTAGTAGGTTTGCTGTGGACAAAATATATTACTTTTACTATATCTGAAAATGTATTGATTTCCCCTTTTAATCTGAAGAAAAAATACTCCCCTACATACTCATCTGTTTGTGTGTGTGTATGACTGTCTTTCAGAATTAAACCCACAAGGAGGATGAATTAAATTAAAAATAGTGTACTGTAGACCTCAGAAAAGAAAATGGTCTCCAAGTTACTTATCTACTAGTAGCAACCTTTAATTTCCTTTGCAAGACAAAAGTCTGAGGAGTAAGATAGAAAAATATGCATTTTTGTAGAGAAGAATGCCACAATATCAGAGATTAATTTAAGTTCTTATTATGCTCTCTGTTTGGAGACATGGTAATTTTTACATTACAGGTACATTAAAAAATTAGTTATGGCAAAATACATATAGAGTTATAAATACAAAGTATGTATATATGTAAATATATTAATATATAACACTAGTGATGTAGATATATGGACATATATTTCTATGTTTTGTATAAAGGTAGCAGATTGACATTGGTAATCTACTCAAGTTCTCCCTCAACACAAGAACACTTTGTTCTAATGACTTCGCATTCTATGAAGCTCACCTTCCTGACACGATCACTGAAGACAAAATGTCTACATAAGCAAATGTGGTGAAGAAAGCAGATGGTGCCCAGCTATTACAAAATATAGCAACTGGGGTCTTAAAGGCTGAAAGTTAAAGAAGTAGCCATCTAACAGGGAAACAAAAAGCCAACATGGATTAAGCATACCAACCCTTGTGATCATGCGGTGACAATGGGATCAGGTATCATGCTTCAGAAGACCCAAAACAAACAACACTTTCAATCTGAACAAGGAGGGATGGAGTGGAAACCTAAACCCATCTATAGACAATTGAATATCTCCTCACAGAAGGGTCATGATGAAGGGATGAGCCAGCCAGGGTGCAGTATAGCACTGATGAAACATACAACTAAAACACAGTCCTCTGGTATTTTAGTGTTTCCTCCCGCCGCTATCATGACCCCAGTTCTACCTTACAAATCTGACAAGATCAGAGCATGTTCACTGGTACCGATAAGAGCTCTCGGCACAGGATCCAGGACAGATCAACCCTCAGGAACAGTCACAGGGCAGCGACACTATGAGGAGAGCAGGAAGGTGGCGGGAGAAAGGGGAGAAATGGGAAACCGATCAAAATGATCGACGATGTATAAACACCACCACCCCAGGGGGACGAACAACAGAAATCTGGGTGAAGGGAGACAACAGATGGTGTAAGATATGAAAACAATAATTATTTCTAATTTATCAAGGGCTTATGAGATGGGAGGGTGGCGGAGAGAGAAAAATGAAGAGCTGATATCATGGGCTCAAGTAGAAAGAAAATGTTTTGAAAATGTTGATGGCAACTTTTGTATAAATGTGCTTGATACAATTTATGTATGGATTGTTATAAGAACTTAAGAGCCCCAAGTAACTGATTTATTTTTAAAAATTAGTGAAATTAGAAGAATAAAACTGGTAAGTATTAATATTTAAATAGTTACTGTTGAACCAATAGTTACTATTAACAAATATAGAAAAGTTTTTCACAATATATAATGTGGTTTTAAGTATACTTTATTTTACATATTAAAATCTAGCGCTTCACACTGGTTGGAAAATTAAAGATGAAGCAACACAAAGCATTACCAGCATTTAAAAGTAATAAAAGTGTTCCTAATGGTTGTTAAAACAGGATTTTTTTATTTTTTTTTTGCTACAGGCATTATTGAAGTCCCTATCACCTTTTTCATGGGTTGGTCTCACTCGAAAAAGCACACGTCATGATTGGTTTTGGATAAATGGTTCAGTTTTCAAAAATAAGTAAGTTTTTTTTTAAAGAAGCTATATAATAGTATAAAAACTACAAAAATGGACAACTTAGATAAGAAATATAACTAAACTGAATTAGAAACATGTAAACTATATAAAAAGTAAAGGACATTAAAACCTGACACAAATATATTTTAAAATAAAGCACTCAGTATTTGTAAAAATAATTTGTTATTTTTAAGAAATATCATT
>NW_022103958.1:45844338-45861733 GCF_000313985.2 Echinops telfairi | reverse complement strand
CTGTCTCTCTCATCCTCGTCTCCTACTGGAATATAATCTCCACTGTGATTCAGATGCAGTCAGGGGAGGGGAAGCTAAAAGTCTTCTCAACTTGTGGCTCCCATTTTGTTGTGGTTGTCTTTTTTTATGGATCAACCATATTCACTTACATGAGACCGAACTCCAAAAACATGAATGAAGGGGATAAAGTGATCTCAGTGTTCTATTCCGTCATAACATCCATGATGAACCCGTTCATTTACAGCCTGAGGAACAAGGATGTAAAGCAGGCATTCAGGAAAACATTTGGAAGATAGAGCTTCTCAGATGCGTTATCTTTATTTATATAAAATTGAGGAGAAGACATTCCAACTGGCTCAACACCTTTAAAAGGCAGCATTTAGGAAACTATTTGGAAGGTGGTACACATTTATACACAAATGGACATCATGCTTGGTAACATAGAGAGCTGGTAGAAAGAGTAAATCTCTTGGTGACATGGATTGACACAGGGGCACTAACTATGAGCTCAAACATAACAACAATTGTGGGGATAGCATAGGACCTGGTAGTGTTTCATTCTCTTGTGCTATGAGTCAGAACTTGATGGCACCTAATACATCAACCTCTCCCAGAAGCAGACAATTGTGTGAAAAGTAGACAACTGGCCCAAGAACATAGTTCAAGACTCCAATGAAATTGTTAAAATAGTTGGTCTTTTCTTCCTGCTGGTTGTTACTATTGCTTTATTTGGCAATGTTCTTTGTGTATTTTGTTTTTTGACTGTGAACCTAATCCTTGCAATTAATGATAAACATTAACTGCCTTGGTTAAAATATTACTGTATCTTTTATTCTTTGTAGCCACAGTAGTGTAGTAGGCTATACATTGTATACACAGTAGAAGGCTATACATTGAGATACTAACCACATGGTCAGTAGTTCAAATCTACCAGCTGTTCCCTGGGAGAAAGATGAGACTGTCTACTTTCATAATGATTTATCACCTTGGAAACCCCAAAGGAGCAGTTCCACCCTGTCCTATGAGGTTCCATGAGTCAGAATTGAGTCAATGATAGTAAATTCTTTTGGTTTGTTCTCAGTAATTTATTCTTTGTTATTGAAAATCCTGGTTGCCCATCTTTACTTTTTCTGGCCTGTTTTTTTTTACCCCCAACTATGAAGACCTTCTTATGTCTTTTCTTATTACTTAGCACAACTTTCATTAAGTCATGGCAAAAGCATGCCTTTGTCAAGTTAGCTTGATGTGTTGGTTGTCAGTTAATCTGATTGCTGGTTTTTCCATAAAATTCCTGACACTGTCCATGAAACTCAGATTCACTAGCTACTCCCTTATAGAAAAGTTGGCTAAAGATGTTGCTGATCCTACATCAGCTCATTAACTGTTTAACCCCATTTCTAAATTAGCTTTAAATAACATGCTCTCTTAATTTTGTTGCTTGCCAAGCATGGAGGAGTAAGAGCCATTGCTAATTCCTCCTGTTGTACTTGAGTTCACACCTCTATAGGTGGTATGAACATAGGCTTTGGATTAGATCTAGTTTGTTACCAGTGCTTATTATACTGACGGTGATTTTATCTGTAAAAATTTTAATGTTTTATAAACGTTATTGCCAAACCTTTGACCCAGAAAGGGTATCCTGGTGGTGTGATGGTTGGTTCTTTGTTAGGCTGTGTTCCAAATATTTGGCAGGTAGAAACCACCAGCAGCTTCAGAGGAGAAAAACTGGGCTTTCTACTTCCTTAAACAGCTACAATCTCAGAAGCCCACAGGAGGTTGTTATGTCTAAGCATTGATTGAAAGGCAGTGAGTTTGGTTTGGTTTTGACTTGGAGAATTAAAATGTTCCCAATGAAGCAACTCATGTACACAAATGACACCTATTCCATCTAAAGCAGTGGTTCTCAACCTTACTAATGCTGCAACCCTTCAATGCAGTTCCTCATGTTGTGGTGACCCCCTAACCATAAAACTACTTTCGTTGCTATGTCATCACTCTAATTGGGAGACTCTTGTGAAAGGGTCATTTGACCCTAAAGGGCTCATGACCCACAGGTTGAGAACCGCTGATCTAAAGGCTTCCTATTTACACAGAAATCACGTAGTTCCTCTCATGTGGCCCTGCTCCATACTGGCCTTTCCTGAATGATCATTGAAGGATGACGCTAAATCTAGGCAGAGTGAAGACAAAGGCTGATACCCTGTTACTCAAGACAAAATAGTGTTTGGGGTCTTAAAGTGGCCATAGAGAAGAAAATTAAGGTGAAACATCCATACAGAAGAAAGCACACTTTGGATATCTGATAAAAGATTTTCATGGAAACTCTTGCTTAAAAGGAAGAATTATATGAGAGTTTAAAATCTGATCTGTGTGATGCATGTGTAAATAGGGTCACCTGAAAGCAGAGCCTTCATTCTGTTTCAAGGTGCATGCAAGGAGGACCTGTATTGCCTGGTCACTGTTGCTAGATTACAGAAACCAAGTGGATTCAAAAGATTCTAAATTTTATTTTCATGTGCATGGGAAAGAAAAGCCTTTCTCCAAATGTTCATCTCTCCATCTCTTTGCTATCCCATCTCTCTCTCTCTCTCTCTCTCTCTCTCTTTCTCTCTCTCTCTCTCACACACACACACACACACTCACACACAGTGAGTACTGAACGAACCCAGTTTTTAGTACACACAGATATATGTTGAGTGAAACAATTTTTTTTCAGACAGGCACAAATCTTGGAAGGACAGGCACAACCTGGAAAAACAAGGTTTTGTTTTAGCAACGATCTTGTTACAGAGCTTCCATTATTAGAGACCGTAAATCTTGAGGAGACAGCGTGGGTATGCAGGTTCTGGCTCTTAATGAATGGGGAGAGGAAGATTCATTGCAGGCCGATAAGAATTGAGTCTTTGACTTAGCTAGTATCCTTGCGGATGTGTGCCTGCACACAATCACAGAATACTCCATGAGACAAGTTAGAGGGGTTCAGTCTAGGGTCACAGTTATGGCAGATTTCTATTTAAATTATGTCACAGCAAACTATATGATTCTCTTAAACAGTATTCTTCTAACCTATGTCATATTTCCATCACGAAATAATAGGAGTAGACTCTTCAAATTCCCTCTGTCATGTCCCCACTGCTGATTTAAATTATTTCACAACAGTGAGATCTGTTTAGGATGGAAATATTTCTGGTTGATGATAAGAAAGAACTCATTAGGGACTCAGTTATGTGAGAACATTGCAATGGACCTGCGGTCTTACTATCATAATCTTAAAAAAAAAAATCGTTTTATTGGGGGCCCATACAACTCTTATCACAATCCATGCATACATCAATTGTGTAAAGCACATTTGTACATTCGTTACCCTCATCATTCTCAAAACATTTGCTCTCCACTTAAGCCCCTGGCATCAACGCCTCATTTTCCCCCTGCCGTCACCGCTCCCCACTCCCTCATGAGCCCTTGATAATTTATAAATTATTATTTTGTCATGTCTTACACTGTCCAATGTCTTCCTTCACCCACTTTTCTGTTGTCTGTCCTCCAGGGAGGAGGTTATATGTAGATCCCTGCAATCTGTTCCCCCTTTCAACCCCACCCTCCTTCTATTACCACTCTCACCACTGGTCCTGAAGGGATCATTCCACCCTGGATTCCCTGTGTTTCCAATTCCTATATGTGCCAATGTACATCATCTAGTCTAGCCAGATTTTAAGTTAGTATTGGGATCATGATAGTGGGGGTTGAGGGGGAGGAAGCATTTAGGAACTTGAAGAAAGTTGTATGTTTCAAAGTTGCTACACTACACCCTGACTGGCTTGTCCCCTCCCCGCGACCCTTCCTTAAGGCAATGTCCAGTTTTCTACAGATGGGCTTTGGGTCTCCAACCCGCACTCCCCCTCATTAACAGTGATAACATTTTTTGTTCTTTTTGGCTGAAACCTGATCCCTTTGACACCTCATGATCACACAGGCTGGTGTGCTTCTTCCATGTGGGCTTTGTTGCTTCTCAGCTAGACGGCCGCTTGTTTACCTTCAAGTTTTTAAGACCCCAGACTTTATATCTTTGAATAGCTGGCACCATCAGCATTCTTCACATTTGCTTATGCACCCATTTCTCTTCAGTGATTGTGTTGGTAAGGTGAGCATCATCGAATGCCAGTTTAATAGAACAAAGTATTCTTGCATTGAGGAGTAATTGTTTGGAGGCCCAGTGTCCATCTGCTGCCTTAATACTAAACCTATACATATATGCACCTAGAACTATTTTCCCACCCTCATATATAAATATATTTACATATATACATGACTGAATTTAGACCTTTATAAATGCTCTTTGACTCCTACCTCTTTCCTCTATTTCCTTTCACTTTCCTCTTGTCCCACTATCATGTTCAGCTTTCATTTGGGTTTCAGTAATTCCTCTCGGTTACATTACTCTTGATCACACCCTACCAGGCCTCCTACACCCTCCTCACCACTGATTTGGATCACTTGTTGTTCCCCTGTCCCTAGGTTGGTTAGCACTACTTCCTTTAACCCCATCTGCCCCTCTCCCATGTCCCCCCGGAACCATCAGTCCCGTTGATTTCTCCTCCAGATTGTTCAACTAGCCTATCTTATTTAGACAGGCCTGCAGAGATAATAACACGCACACAAACAAGACAGGCCAAACCAAAGCAACAAAAGAAAACAAAACAACAACAACAAGCCAATGACAAAAAAAAACAAAAAACAAACAACAACAAAAAAGAAAAGCTTGTAGTTCAAGGACTGTTAGTTGGCCTTTAAGATTGTTTTCTAGTAGAGTCTGATGGGATACCAAGCCCTGGTTCCAAAGTCTATTTTTGGTATTCCCTAGGGACTTCCTTCTCTGTTCCCCCTGCTGTTCTGTTCCACGCCCTTAGTGTTTTGTCTCAGTGTGGTGGGAACTCCCACCCTGTGTCTCCAGCCTTGATCCCTGTAAGGCTATGGTTCAGTGAGGGATGTCATGTCTCATAGTGGGGCCGGCCATGTGGTCTTCTCTGTGGATTGACTGCTCTGAGCAGGAATCTCATCCTCAAGGTGGGCCAGGATGTGCTCCACTCTCTCTTCCTCCCCTTTCATTTGCTCCCATGTGCTTTGATCAGACATGTCCCTCTCCCTGAGCTGCAGCGTCAGTGCTGTCTTCTGAAATAAATTCTTCTGCGGGGAGGGGAAGCTGTCCACGTAGTTGGGATTGGGGCTGGACCCTCAGACTTCTCCACTGATTCCCTACTCCATGCCAGCATGTTGCATTCACATCTTGGAGCACTGGGTTGAAGTCTGGTCCTTCTTTCCCTGTGAAGATATAAACAGCACCCTCCCCTTGGGTAGGTTAGTGCCCTGTGTCCCCGCTATCCATTTCTTTTTTCCCTACCCACCACCCTCCTTTTTAGTTGGCTATCATATGTATCCCTGGATTTGATCTGGGCCCTGCCATACTACCTGGTCCTCTCCCCAGGAATGTTTGTATGCAGTAGCTTTTTCCCTATGCCTCCTTTGCATTTTTTTTTAAAGTTTACCTCAGTGGACTCATGTTGTACTTGTCCTTTTGTGCTTGGCGCACTTTGCTTAGCATGATTTCCTCCAGTTCTTCCCATGCAGCAATGCACATCATACGTTCATCAATGCATTTGAGTGATGCGTAGTACTCCATTGTATGTATGTACCAGTTTTTTAAGCCACTTGTCAGTTGATGGAAATTTGGGTTGTTTCCAACTCCTTGCAATTGTGAACTGTGCCACAATGAACATTGGAGCACAGATGTCTAGCCGTGGTTTGTTTCTTGACTCTTCTGGGTATATGCCCAGTATATGCCCAGCTGGGTCTTTTGGTAGCTTGATTTCTATCTGTTTTAGATATCCCCAGATTGATTTCCATAGTGGCTGTATATACCTACAGGTCCAACAGCAGTGGATGAGAGTTCCTGTATGTCCCCAGCCCCTTCAACGCTTGTTGCTTTCTGATATTTTGAATTGGGCTATTTTTGAGGGTGTTAGGTTGTACCTCATTGTTGTTTTAATTTGCATTGCTCTTAAGGCTAAAAATCGGGAACATTTTCGGATGTTTATTGGCCATTCAAATTTCTGCCCCTATGAAACTTCTGTTCAGGTCCTTTGCCCACCTCCTCAGTGGGCAATTAGTTTTTTTCCTTTTGGAAGCTAGCAGAGTTTTGTAGATTTTAATAATAAGGCCTTTGTCTGATGTGTCATTGTCAAAGATGTTTTCCCAGTCCGTGGGCTCTCTTATTACTCTCTTGGTGAATGCTTTCAATATACACAGGTGTTTTATCTTCAATATATGTCATTTATCAATTTGTGCCTGCTCTATGTTTGTGTTCTTCCCTATTTCTGATAGTCGATATTTTCCCTGTGTCAAAGTTCTCAAGTTGGCCCCAATTTCCTCATTGATGGCACTAATAGTTTAGGGTTTAATTTCAAGGTCTGTGATCCATCTTGATTTTACTCTTGTGCACAGAGTGAGACAAGAGTCTTGCTTCATTTTTCTGCAGGTAAATATCCAGTTTTTCCAGCACCACTTTTTAAAGAGGGTATCTGCTTCCCATTGGATATTTTTGGGCCATTATCAAAGATCAGTTGTCTGTATGCTGATGATTTTATTTCTGGGTTTTCAGTCCATTTCCATTGGTCTGAGTATGTCATTGTACCAATACCAAGCTGTTTTGACAACTGGGGATGTATAATATGTGCTTAAGTCAGTAAAGCCAGCTCTTCCACTGTGTCCTTCTTCTTGAGGAGTTCTCTGCTAATTCTGGGCTTCTTCCCTCTCCATATAAAGTTGGTAATCAGTTTTTCCATTTCTTTGAAGAAAGATCAGGGTAATTGTATCGGGATTGCATTGAACTTACACAGTGCTTTAGACAGAACTGACATCTTTTCTATATTGAGTCTTTCAATCCATGAGCATGGGATATTCTTCCATTTGTTGAGATCATTCTTGTTTTCTTATAATAGAGTTGTGTAGTTTTCATCATATAGATCTTTTGTTCTTTTAGTCAGGTATATCCCTAGATATTTCAATTTGTGCTTGGCTATTGTGAAGGGTACCACCTTTTTTATCTCCTCTTCTGTGGTCTTATCCGATGTGTATAGCAGTCTAATGGACTTCTGTTTGTTAATCTTGTATCCTGGAACTCAGCCAAACTCTTCTATTGCTTCCAGTACTCCCCTCGTGGAGCTTTTGGGATTTTCCATATATAAAATCATATCATTTGCAAATAACGATAGTTTCACCTCTTCCATCCCCAGAAGAATACTTTCGATGTCTTTTCTTTGCCTTATGCTGTTAGTTAAAACCCCCAGCACGATATTAAATAAGAGTGGGGACAAGGGGCATCCTTCTCTGGTCCCCTTTTTCAGTGGAATTATATTAGTCTTTTCTCCTTTGACTACCAGGTTGGCTTTGGTTTTTCATATATAGCTTATATTGTCTTGAGGAATTTTCCTTCCATTTCTATCTTCTCAAGTGTCTTAAACAGGAATTGGTGTTGGATGTTGTCAAAAGCTTTTTCTGCATCTATTGATATTATCACTTGGTTCTCATAATTTTTCATGTCAATGTGGCGAATGATACTAATAGTCTTTCATATGTTGAATCATCCCTGCATCCCTGGTATGAATCCCACTTGGTCATGGTGAATTGTTTGTTTTATATACTTTTGTATTCTATTGGCCAGTATTTTGCTAAGGATTTTTGCATCAATGTTCATTAGGGATATTGGTCTGTAGTTCTCGATTCTTGTGGCATCCTTGCCTGGTTTTGATATCAGAGTTATACTAGCTTCATAGAAGGAGTCAGGAGTATGCTGTCTTTTTCTATGTTCTGGAAGAGTTTGTCTAGGATTGGCATTAGTTCTTCCCTAAATGCTTGGTAGAATTCTCTTGTAAAGCCATCTGGTACAGGGGATTTTTTTTTTTTTGGTTTCGTAATACCTTGATAACCTTGCCTATTTCTTCTATTGTTATGGATCTGTTGAAATTCTTGATGTCCAACTGGGATAGTCTAGGGAGGGATTGTTTATCCAAGAATTTGTCCATGTCTTCCAAGTTGTTGAATTCATTGGAGCAAAATCCTTCATAGTACTGTGTAATTATCCTTTTGATTTCATTACGGTCTGTTGTAATGTCCCCTCTTTCATCCCTCATCTTGCTATTGAAATTTGTTCCCTCCCTTATTTTTGTCAGCGGTCTTTCAATTCTGTTTATTCCTTCAAAGTACCAAATTTTAACAGCATTATTTTCCCCATAGTTTTCTTATTTTCCCTGTCCTGAATTTCAGCTCTGATTTTTATTATTTCTTTTCTTTTGCTATTTTTGGGATTGTCCTGCTGACTCTACTCTAGTTGTTGTATATTTTGTGCCAGCATATCAATCATGAGTCTCTCTTCCTTTTTCAGGTGTGCATGTATTGCTATGAAACTTCCTCTGATAACTCTCTTTGCTATGTCCCATAAGTTTTGGTATACCGTGTTCTCATTCTCGTTGGTTTCTAGAAATTTCCTAATTTCATCTCTGATCTGTGCCAGTACGCATTCCTTTTGCAGTAGAGAGTTATACATCCTCCAGTTGTTTGCTCTTGTTTTCTTTATTTTCCTTTTGTTGATTTCCAGCTTTATGGCACAGTGGTCAGAGAGAGAGGTCTGTATGATATCAATGTTCTTAAATTTATGTATATTTGCCTTATGCCCCAGCATGTGGTCTATCTTCGAATATGTGAAATGCGGGCATGAAAAGAATGTGATTTATTTTTTTTTGTATTTGGATGAAAAGCTCTCTAAATATCTATCAGGTCAAATTGTCTAATTGCAGTGTTTAGATCTCTAGCATTCTTGTTGAGTTTCCCTTCCTGTGATCTATCTTTCTCAGAGAGCGGTGTATTGAAGTCACCTAGTATAATTGTTGAGGATGTGATTGATTTCTTTTTTTATCTTTTGGAGTGTTTGGTTGACGTATTCAGGTTTACAATGCTTGGTGGTTCTTTGCATACCATTCCCTTGAGCATTATATAGTGTCCCTCCTTATCTCTTTTTATGGTTTGCACTTTGAGGTCAATTTCATCCGAGATTAGCATTGCAACCCCTGCTTTTTATGAATTGCTGTTTGCTTGGTATGCTTTCCTCTAGCCGTTGATTCTCAGCCCATTTTTGTCTGTAGCCTTGAGCTGTGTCTCCTTTAGGCAGCAGATTAATGGGTTGTCTTTTCTAAGGGAGTCTGCTAGCCTCAGTCTTTTAATGCGTGAGTTCAGGCCATTGATATTCAAGGTTATTATCTCCATCTGTGGACTCTGTGATGTCATCTTATACTCTTTGTGTTGGGTGTTTTCCTACCTTCTTTCTTATTAGTGTGTTGTGCATGTGTGCGTGTGTATCATTCTTGACTTCTTTCTATCCTTAAGCCAATGCTATCATGGGGCCTGTTTTCTTTTTGTTGCCCTCTGGGTGAGGTTGTTCTATGTGACGTTCTCTTGTTTATGCTTGATGAGTGTTGTTCTTCTGCCCATACTGCATCGGCAAGATCTTTTGAAGGGCTGGGTTTCTTCTAAGGTATTCTTTGAGTTTTCCTTGTCTGGGAAGAGTCTTACTTCTTCATCTATTTTGATCGATAATTTGGCTTGGTAGAGTAATCTTGGGTTTGTGTTGTTTTCATTCAATTTTTGGAATATGTTACTCCACTCTCTCCTCATCTTCATAGTTTCTGCTGATAGGTCTGAGCATATTCTTATTCAGGAACCTTTATATATGATTGCTTGTTTTTCCCTAGCTGCTCTCATGATTTTCTCCTTTTCCTCAACGTTGGATAGTTTAACTATTATTTGCCTTGGTGACTTCTTCTAGGTATTCAGTCTAGCTGGTGTTCTTTCAGCCTCCTGAATGATTGCCTGGTTTTCATTCATTAAGCTGGGGAAGTTTTCCTCCAGGAATTATCTCACTATTATTGCTGATGACTTCTTTGTTGTATCTTCCTCCAGTAATCCAATAATTCTAATGTTGTTTCTATTCCTATCATCAGACATAACTCTTAGGTTTTCCTCAGCTTCACTGATGATCATATTAGTTTTTTGTTCTTGTTTGTTAAAGTCTGCTTGGTTGTCCTCCAAGTCACTGGTGCGGTTCTCTGCTTCCTCCAGTCAATTCTCGAGGTCCATGAGTCTGCTACTGATTTTTGTTATCTCCTCCCTAAGCTCTTATATTTCCCTTTGGTGTATAGACTTTATCTCCTCTGTCATTTCATCCTTTTTCTGTATTTCCCCCCTCATATCCTGTATGACTCTAAGCAGCATTCTGAAAATTTCTCTCTTTGGCAGCTCAATGTCTGTTTCTATGCATATTGTTAGGTTCAGGACATCTTCTGACATTGCCTTTTGTTTCTCCTGTTTTTTTTGGTTGAGGTTCTTTGTGCTTAAGGCTCTTTGTGTTGCGTTGTTTTAGAGGAGGCAGGTGCCAATTTCCAAGGAGTCGAATGGCACTGGCTGTCTCTGGGAGACTTGTAGGAATGCTTCTTTGAACTCCCTGTAGCTAATCTCACTTTGGAATTAACCTACCACTTTATCCTCCTGTGGCTTCACTCTCAAGGGGTGTGCCCCAGAAGGCTGGTAGGTTGCCTGCTTTGGTGTAGAACACCACGAATGGTGGGAGGAATTGCCCTGGCCAGGTAGATCACAGCGGAGGTTTGGCAGAGGTTCCTACAGCATCTTGGAAGATTAGCAAGTGTTGGCCGGGCTGCCTTAGGTCGTATGAGGCACTGAGGAAGGCTGGTGGAAGTTCTCTCAGTTACGTGGGCCCACAGAGGAAAAATAGGAGCTCCCCCAGCCACAGAGGCTGCAATTCTCCAGTAAGAATTTGGACAGATTATACCCTGGTGGAGGTAGCTGGGCTTTCCCCAGCCCTGGGCTACACTGCACAGGGTGGGGCTCACCTAACTGGTTGGGAGGAAGTCATAAATGCCCTAGGCTAAGGGGAGTGATCTGGAGGTCAGCAGTGGCATATGAGAGAACAGGGAAGAGACAAAGAGGGAAAAAAAAACAAACAACTAAGCCTGCTGAGACTGTGGGGTACATATAGAGAAGAGAGGGAAACAAAAGTCACAATATAGCTGAGCCCCAAACCCTGCCCATGGGGCTGCAAGGGTTTATTCCCTGCCCTGAGGTGGTGGCAAGCTGTGGCTGTCTTGAGATAAAGCCCTGTGCCTGCTCCAAATGATCTCAGCTCTGGTGGGATCAGTGACAGGGCTTTGGTAAGTCAAAAGCCCCCAGCCCCTAAAAACCTTGTGGATCTGTACCTACTTATCTTTATGATGCTCTTCCTGTGATCCAGCAGTGTTGAATTTCCCTCTTAGTAACTCTCCTCAGCTGATTTCTGCAGAGTCCCTCTGCTATGTGTTACTCAGTCACCATCTTCTGGAAGTCCCATAATCTTTTAAAGTACCGAGAATTTAAGCTTGAATACAATTTCCATCTGATTATGAATTGTACTATTAATATCGCTTGACCTCACAGACTGATGTACTTCTTCTGTATGGACTTTGCTTTAGTTGACACTTCACTTCAATGACTGCTTGTCTTTGGACAGTCTTTTAAGAACCCAGACACTATTCTTTCTGATAGCTGGGCACTATCTGATTTCTCTGCCACACTTTGCCATGCACTTACATCTTTAGTAGTCACTGTACAAAGGATTGCATATTGAGCAGGGCCACATCATAAAAAAAAGAAATTCTTAGGCTAAGGCTTAGACCAAGTATAAGTTCAAGATTCATTCATATGTCTAAGGCATACATCTATTTATGATCTGATTTAGAAGCAGCATTATCAGCTTGAGAAACATTTTAAATAACCTCTATGGGACATTTGGCATTTTAAGAATAATATTAGCTTAGTCAATGGTATAGAATCTAAAAATCCTGTAAAGCCCTTAGATCAAAATATATGAAAGTTCACCTATATAGATTCAAAACTTAATTGGCAGAACAATATTTAAGAAGACAGTAAGTGTTAGACACAAAGTACAGTGCAGAAGTTTTTTTCTGCAGAACTAAACCATGTCTCAGCAAAGAAAACATGAAAATGGCAAACAGATGCCGTGTCAAGTTTCAATCAACAGGCATTCTCAAAGTAATTGAGATGTGAACCAAACTACTACTGGTGTGGTAGTCACCTAATCTGATGTCAATTTAAGGATTAAGCATGTAGAGGTGATAGCCAATGAGACTTCTGTGGGCATGACCTTCTCCTGAGAATTCTGGTAAATCTGGTACTTCTTCCTTGGAGGCAGAAGACACCTCTTTCTCTTTGCTATACCCTGGGAGACATGACAGCTGACAAGACCTCTGAAGCCGGAGAAGCCACCTAGAGACCCCTGCCAGCACTGAGATGCTTACAATGCCACTGGATCCAAAGACTTTCTACCCACTGGCCTGTGATTGTCCTGCATCATTGCATGTGTTTCATGAGTCTGAATACGACATTATGGATTGTTGTCAGATATATGGTCTAACGTTGGACTTTTGGACTTGATCTGGACTGGGTTGGGATATTTTCTCAATGTTCAATTGCTCTTGTATGTAAAATTCTCCCTTATGTATGTTTGCGTGTCCATGTATTTGTTTCTCTAGTCTACTCAGACTAACACAACTGAGGATAGTAATCCTCTGCTCCTTATCACACTAGAGTGTTTCAGTTTAAACTTGAAAGGAGTGCTTCATTTTCATTTCGTCTGCATCAGGTTTGTTAAAGGCCAAGTACAATTTACTCAGAGAGGTCAAATCGGGTCTCTTTGATAGGACCTGTGAAGACAGCTGTATATCCCCAAAAAACAAATCCCCAAATCTAGGCAGCCTACCACATGAGGCCTAGATTGCTAAAAGGCAAGAAACAAATTCTGTCAGAAATCCCCCATGAAATGAAAGGAAATAGTAATTGGAAAGTAAACTGAAGCTGTACTGTTGAAATTGTAGTTCAGAAAATTTGAATGCTACTTTAAGGTAATAGAGAGACACTTGTTAAGGGTCTTAAAGTTATTTAATGTAGTTTCCCAAGCATTATTATAAGGTGGCAGTCTAGTGTTTGTGGTCCAATTATCACTCCCATACATGTACCTTCTGGAACCAATTCTTCTGAGAACCCCACTTCAGTCAGCGCCAGTTTTTCATTCTAACATAGAATTTGGAGACCTATACATCTATAAACTTTAGTTTGAGAAATATTAATGTAGTAACTGAATTGCATAAAGTTCAGGCATTCAGCCTTTGATTACAATAAAAAACAATACCCCAGGGTATATCTGGGTGTAGGAAAGTTTATAAAGTTAACAGCAATGATTGCTCCTTAGGGACTGCCCTGTTTACAACTCCTACTATTACATTAGGTTGAACCTCAGCTTAAAGACTTCCTTCTAGAAAAACCCTTAAAGCTGCTGGGAGTTTTTTTCCTAGTGAATTTTTGTTTAAGTCCTTGCATTAAATAGAGCTGAAGAGATGGTGATGATATAAGACTTGGTCCAGAGGATGTCTCAGCCTTCAGGGATATTTGCTAAACTGCCGTGCAGATGGCTACTCACTATCTTAATTCACAGACTAAAGGAACTACATCTTTCTTTACTAGTTATTTACCTTTTTGTTTATAAACCCAATTCCAGTGCTTGTGCATGCCAGTTCTCCAGGTAAGGAGATTGAGCTGTGGCGGGGAAAGAAATTCATCAGTTTAGGAGTCTGAATTTCAATTCCCTGCATTATGACGGACTTTGCCTTTCATTATCTTGTTCCTATCTCCTTCTCCTATCTCCTCATCAAACTTTTAGACAGAATTTGTGCCCTTCTGTGCCGCTTCTCCTGCCTGGCAGACTCATAAATCCTTTCCTTCTGTCCTATGAGGAGGATTAAGCTGTCATTGGAGACTCTCAGAAGGGCTATGGATACTCAAGGCCTCTCTTTTTACATCAAAATTGAATCTGCTAATTTTCTGCCCTGGCTGTCTTAATGGTTCCCCTTCTGGGTCTTCCTTTGTAATTGCACTTAGCCTCTTGGGTTTTCACTTGGGGAACAGCAAGGCCAAGGGCAAGGGTCTTCTTGTGTTGGACATCTGCTCAAGGCTATATGAAGATGCTTATCCGGGTGTGCTTGCTTGCAGTTCCCTGTCACACTGGATTAATCCTTCTCCATTGAGATGTGGCTCTTTAACCTGGTCATCAACACTCAAACTCAAAACCAGACACGCCTGGCATTGAGTCAATTCCTACTCATCAGGACTCTGTAGACTGCTCCTCTGGGTTTCTGAGGCCATAATGTTTTCACAGTAGACAACCTATTCTTTAACTCCTGCAAACCAGCGGGTGCACTTGGATGCCTGCCTGTGGTCAGCAGCTCCAAGTGTAACCCACTACATCATCAGAGCTCCCTAGGAATTGCTAAAGTCCTCACCGCCACAGTGCCCCCATCTCTTATTTCAGAGATGAATGTGTTGTTTGTGTGCTAATTCAGGTGTGAGACTATCAGTTTGAGTTTATTTCTTTCCTCATTCATTGAAATAAATTTCACTAAACTCCTGTTAACTGTCAGGTAATATGTGATTACAGATGATAGAGATCAGTGGTAGTTATTACCTAGAGATAAGTGACACTCACCAGAAGAAGAAATGACAGCCTATCATACAGAGACAAATATGTCAAACAGATCAATAAATTATTAAAGACAGTGCAATAATTTGATGAAAGAAGGGGTTTTGGGGGGAAACAACTTCAAAAGGTGATTCAGTTTAACTAGTTCCTGGCAATGAATCAGTGATTAATTCCAAAACCAAACTCACTGCCATCAGTCGATTCTGACTCATGACGGCCCCAGAGGACAGAGCAGAACTGACCTTGTGGGTTTCTAAGACAGTAACTCTTCGCCGGAGTAGAAAGCCTCTTCTTTCTCCTGAGCAGCTGGTGTTTCAGAACTGCTAACTTTGGATTTAGCAGCCCAATGCTTAACCCACTCCACGACCAGGCTCCTAATTGGCTAAGTTAGAAGGACCAAACTATTCAAGAACAATTGCAATGTTTTAGGAGAAATGTGAAAAATTTCCCCTAAACACTTCCTCTGTTCCCTCTAAAATTCCACGTCCTCCCAGTAACCACTATTAACACTATGCTTTCTATGGATCTGCAAGCCATGTAGATAGTTGATTCGCCATGTCACAGATTTCCAGGGAAGAAAGTTATGTTATCATTTCAGACATATATAATAATATTTATGTCCTTTCAGAATTTCAATAATAAAGATGTTAAAGAAAAATTTTGAAGCACACTTCACCATTATAAACAAATGTATAATAAACTAATTGATTAAAATTGAACCTTAATGCTAAGTAGTTGAGGGGTTTTTTGTACAATTTTCTCTACTTTTGTATATGTTTGAAAGCTTCCAGAATAAAAACAGAATTTAAAAATTAAGAGAGAATAATGTGGCTAAATCAAGCCAATATTTCAAGTTTTTCTTCATTCAACATATGTACTTAAAAGTTTCTCATTTACCCCATCTTATTTGGTCTTGATTTGCAACTTTGCTGGCAAAACAGTTCTATCAAAGATTGAGCAAGCAATAAAAGAATACACAAGGTAAAAATAATCAGAATAATTATCTCATCCATTCAAATATATCAGTCCTATATGAACATGGTTTGTCCATAATAACTAGTTTCTTAATCACGCAGTTACTTATAGTTTGTTAGCTAGCCTTGTTCACAGCCTTAACCTTTTTACTGTTTTTACATTTTATTTAATCTCTGCATAAACTGTATAAATTATGAATAATGAATATCCCCATTTTACAGATGCACAACCCTAGTCACAGAAAAGCTATGCAATTTGCTTTTGTTCTCACATTAATTAATAAGGCAAGGATTCAAACCTGGTAGTGTAGTTTCAAAGCACCCACTGCTCCTCAGTGACTAATGCTGCATGCTCTTGACTGATAATGGTGCCTGATCAGTAGATTCTGACTGAAGGAACACAGCCTATATACAGACCATGAATACACAAACACAGATAAACACAAACACGCATTTGAAGTTCTCATCAAGAATTAAAATACTGAGTTACACATACAATCTAATGGCTTGCTTTTCTCTTCACCTTATTCATCTTGTTATATCATTAAACTTTGACATTATATCCTTTGAAAATTTTCCTAAAAGGTAAAATATAGGCTTCCCTTTGTTTTAATGTGCATATTTAGTTTCAAAGTTTATTGTTTAGCTTTTTAATATAATTTTGTGAATCGAGTATTTTGTGGATTTTACTAGTACTTGTCGATCCTTTCTTATTGATGTTAGAAGATGTTTGTTTATTAGGAGGAGCCCTGCTGGTGCAGTGGTGATGTGCTGGGCTGCTAACTGCAAGGTCAGTAGTTTGAAACCACCAGCCTGTCCGTGGAAGACAAACAGGGCTTTCTACTCCTAAAAAGAGTTAAAGTTTGGGAAACTCACAGAGGCCGTTCTACCCTGTCAGAATCCACTCAACGGCAGTGAGTTCAGTTTTTGGGTTTTGTCTGGAAAAACCTCTGCCACTCAAAGATAAATAGATTTGGATTCCTTTATTTCAATGAGATCACTAATGTATTTGGTATTAGTTATCTCTTGAATATATGTTAATGTATAAATATGTATATGAATAATGTAGTTGTGGATATTTTGTATGTGTGAATTGAGTGAGGGGGTTACTTTTCACCATCAACTCGGCATCCAATACTTCAAGTTAGCACCCCCTCCCATTTTACATGTATAATTTTTATAGTAAGTAATGGTCCAAAGCTTTTGTTAACTATTAATTTGCTATGATTTACTGTAATGCTACCTTTATTAAATACTAAACACTCATATATACTGAGTTATTTTTCAGTTCTAGATATAATCACCTATCAAATGTTTTATGCCCGATCATGTCAGTATGGGAAATACATATTTTACAACTGGTAGGATATCTTTCCTCCACTCTCTCATTTCCTCCCCTTTTCCCACAAACCACAATTACTCACACAGATAAAATAAAAAATAAGCTTGTTAATTTTCTCTTTAAATTATTTACGAGTTTTATTGGAATTGCAGTGTATTTAAAGGAATTAATATCTTTATAAGACTAAAATTTTCTATTTGTAAAGTTAATGCATGTTCATTTATTCACACAGACATATGTAACAGTTCTTTTAGAAATAAGTTTTAAATATTTTATAAGTAAACACCTTGTTAAGTTTAACTATTGTTCCTTTGTGAAGAAAACTTTTTTAAACTAAAATTTCTCTTTTGTTATATTTGGTACATAATAAAACAAGAATGTTCAGTTACTCATCTTGTATCAGAGCCCCTTTCTTAGAAGTTATCGTAG
>NW_022103958.1:45832008-45842716 GCF_000313985.2 Echinops telfairi | reverse complement strand
AATTATTTTTCCTTCTTTTTAAAACCATTTTATTGGGGGCTTGTGCAACTCTTCAAAATCCATCCATCCATTGTGTCAAGCACATTTGTACATTTGTTGCCACCATCATTCTCAAAATATTTGCTTTCTGCTTGAGCCCTTGGTATCAGCTCATTTTCTTCCACTCCTTCCACACTCCCCACTCCCTTATGGACCCTTGATAATTTATAAATTATTATTATTTTGTCCTATCTTACACTGTCCGACGACTCCCTTCACCCACTTTTCTGTTGTCCGTCCCCCAGGGAGGGGGTTGTATGTAGATCCTTGTTATCGGTTCCCCCTTTCCACCCCAACCTTCTTCCTCCTTCTGGGTATTGTCACTTTCAGCACTGGTTCTGAAGGGATCATCTGTCCTGGATTCCCTGTGTTTCCAGTTCCTATCTCTACCAGTGTACATCCTGTGGTCTAGCCAGGTTTGTAAAGTAGAATTGGGATCATGATAGTGGTGGGAGGAAGTATTTATGAACTAGAAGATGTTGCATGTTTCATCATTGCTACACTGCACCCTGACTGGCTCACCTCCTCCCTGCGACCCTTCTGTAAGAGTCCAGTTGCCTACAGATGGGTCTTGGGTCCCCAATTTGCACTACCCCTCATTCACAATTATTTGATTTTTTGTTCTTTGATGCCTAATGCCTGATCCCTTCAACACCTCATGATCACACAGGCTGGTGTTTCTTCCATGTGGGCTTTGTTGCTTCTGAGCTAGATGGCCGCTTGTTTACCTTCAAGTCCTTAAGATTACTTTAGGTGAAATGTGCAGGACAAAGCAGTTTCCTCTTTGATAGTGCGCAGTCAGTGTTGCATGTCTTTGGCTGTGTTTCCCACAAGATGTTGGCACTCACCACCCCCTTCCCACCGCAGCTCTTCATCGCCTTTCCTCTGGATCTGTGATCCCTCCCTGCCCTCTCCTCTTTGCTTTTAGGCCTTTTGATCCTATATAATTAGTTATTCTAAGGAATACATTCCTCTAGGGTGTTATTGTTCATTTTATAGACTTGTCTATTATTTGGATAAAAGGTAGTCTCCCAGGATAACCTCAGTTCTAGGTCAGAAGAGTATTTTAAGGCCATAGTCTGGCAGGGGGACTTGAGTGTCTCATGGCAAGGGTGGGTTGGTTCTTTAGAATTACTTCGTAAATATAATAAAGGAAATCAATTTTCATAAAGGCTATCAGACAGTTTTCAGACTAAAATTCAAAGTGGTTGTACCGCAATATCCATTCACTGGTTTCTCAAACTTAGATCATGGTCTTCGTAGGATTATTAGTCATTAATAGTCTAACCCAGGTTTGATCATAAAGAAATTCAGAACAATTTCTTGAGGCTGCAGCTACTGAAAGGGAAAAATTAGAAGTGGTTTTTAATGGTCATAACTACTGAACCAAATAAAACTCAGCCTTTACATAAATGTAAATTAGTAAGAAGTGCACATAAATAGTACATTTTGGGTTACTGGTTAAATAAATACCAAACTTACTATTTTTTTTATAACTGACTAATATATATTTCTTTTCTTGATGCTGACCTGTATGAAGAAATAAACATTCATGGGAGAAGAGAACCACACCTGTGTGACTGAGTTTGTCTTCCTGGGCCTCTCCCAGGATCCACTGACACAAGTCCTGCTCTTCTTCCTCTTTCTGATCATCTACCTGCTGACTGTGCTGGGAAACCTGTTCATCATTGTGCTTATTTACATAGACTCCAGACTCCACACACCCATGTACTTTTTCCTTAGAAACCTGTCCTTTGCTGACCTCTGCTTTTCAACTACCACAGTTCCCCAGGTGCTAGTCCACTTCCTGGTAAAGAGGAAAACCATTTCCTTTGTCGGATGCTCGATACAGTTAGTTGTTTTGCTTCTGGTGGGGTGCACAGAGTGTGCACTGCTGGCAGTGATGTCCTACGACCGCTATGTGGCTGTCTGCAAGCCCTTGCACTACTCCACCATCATGACTCATTGGGTCTGTGTCCAGCTGGCCATCGGGTCCTGGGCCAGTGGGGCAGTGGTGTCCCTGGTGGACACCACATTCACATTGCATCTACCCTACAAGGGAAACAATATCATTAACCATTTTTTTTGTGAACCTCCTGCCCTCCTTCGGCTGGCTTCAGCAGACACCTACAGCACAGAAATGGCCATTTTTGCCATGGGTGTGGTGATCCTCCTAGCTCCTGTGTCCCTCATCCTTATCTCCTACTGGAATATCATCTCCACTGTGATCCGGATGCAGTCTGGAGAGGGAAGGCTCAAGGTTTTCTCGAACTGTGGGTCTCATCTTGTTGTAGTTGTTCTCTCCTATGGCTCAGCAATCTTTGCCTACATGAGACCGAATGCCAAGAAAATGAGTGACGGGGATAAAGTGATCTCTGTGTTCTACTCAGTCATCACATCGATGATGAACCCCTTCATTTACAGCCTGAGGAACAAGGATGTGAAAGAGGCATTTTGGAAAGCATTTGGAAGATAGACCCTGACAGATGCAGTGATCATTATTTTTATATATGTTCATGGAGAAGACGACCTTTCAAGCTGTTCAGCACTTCTGACAGATTGCTTTCACATCCTAGATACTCTTTCACAAATCTGTACCTTGTGGTTCGAGTTCTTCTTAGAACCGTTTTCTAGCTGCCTGTCAAGCTTTTAATGCTGAACCGAGTTTTCTTTATTGTGCCTTTTTTGGTTGAACCATTCATTTTCACTTAAGAATGTTCTTTCCATTGGTTCTAACGTTATGGCTACTTGCCATATTCATCCCATGCCAACACACATAGATTATAGAATCCCAACTAATATATACCCTAAATCCCTCCAATTTCTTGGGAGCAAAATCAATGTGGTTTTGTTACAAACTTTATTAATTGGAATTGTGTTGTTGTTCTGTGTGGCAGTCACCTAATCTGGTGTCAATTTAAGGATTTAGAGTGCAGGGGTGGAGTCTAGGCTGCCAATCTGGAGCTAGACAATGAGACTTCTGTGTGGGCATGGCCTTCTGAGAATTCTGGGAAATCTGGTACTTCCTCCTTGGAAGGGGAAGACACCTCTCTCTCTGTAACTCCCTGAGAGACATTGCAGAAGATCAGCCACGTGGATGCGAGCAGACCTCTGAAGCTGGAGAAGCCACAGAGAGACCCCTGCCAGTGCTGAGATGCTTACAACACCACTGGACCCAAAGACTTTCTCCCCACTGGCTTGTGATCGTCCTGCATTTGGCTTCATTGCATGTGTTTCGTGAGTCTGGAGAGGACTTTATTGATTGGTATCGGACATATGGGCTAATATCACAGACTTATGGCCTTGGACTGGACTGGTGTGGGATGTTTTCTCAATGTTCAATTGCTCTTGTATATAAACCTCTTCCTTATATACATATGTGTGTCCATGGATTTGTTTCTCTAGTCTACCAAGACTAATACACCGTGTATAAAGTCTTGAACTATAGCTTAGCCATTTCAACCACATATAACTGTTTGCCAATACAAGAAATGTAAACTCTCATTTCCACAAACATCTTTCTCTGGTATCTTACACACTTGCAGCCCTCTGAGAACCATTGCTGATTTAAAGAAGCTAGAACTTAGAATCAATCTCTCAACATTAGAACTCTAAGACCAGAAACCTCTGTAACAACAATTCACAAAACACAAAAGGCTTCCCCCAGACATGCTCGCCTTTCTCCCACAAACTTATTTTTTCCAACATACATTGAGTTCTCCCCCTTGGGAAGTGCAATAGAACAGCTTCAGTTGAGAAGCTTCTACAGGAGGTGAAGATTGCCCTTTGAGTTGAAGTTAACCTTTTCTAACTCATGCTCTACCCACTGTTAGGGTAGAAGCACCATGCTCATATGATACACTGACCCTTCCTTAGTAAAGATCCCATTGTTGGCCTGCCCTCAACTAAAGGTCTGACTCAGGATATTAAGTGGTGGCAAACACTGTGTTAGTCTGTAGAATTGTATCAGTTCCCATCCCAGTCTTCAGGGGGTGTGAGCCATGAAACATCCCAAAGCTTTTACTATGGGGTCAAGGTCAACATGCTGTTGTTGGGTACTGTGCAGTCGGTTCCAACTCATGTGACTCTGTGGCCAACAAAATGAAAACTGCCTAGTCCTGTATCATCCTCACAATAGTTCCTTTTGTCAAGTGCAGTGTTGGGGCCACTATGTCCATCCACCTTCCTCTTTTTAATTGAGCCTCTCTACTTGACCAAACATTTTGCCTTGCTCCTGGAAGTGGACACTCCTAATATGCCCAAAGTACAAGAGTCTTGCTTCTAAGGAGTATTCCAGCTATACTTTGAAGACAGATTTTATTATTATTATTCTGAAAGTCCATGATGCAGTCAATATTTTCCAACACCATAATTCAAATACATACGTTCTTATTTGGTCTTCCTTATTCACTGTCCAATTTTCACATGCATATGAAAAGGCAATATATTCGCTTGGTCAAGTGACCTTAGTCTTTAAAGGACACATTGGCTCTATAACACTTTAAATAAATCTTTTGCATCAGATTTGCCCAATGCAACATGCCATTTGACTTCTTGATTGGTGTTGACATGGGCATTTAGTGGAAACCCAGCAAGTTACAATTATAACGCTGTCTATTCTCTGTCATGGTTCTCCATTTCTCCTGGCAGAAAACCCACAGCATACATTGTACATTTCTCTTTACTTACTTTGCCAGTCTTATCTATATTTCCAGACTTGGCCCAACTCACATGCCATCACACCCTTTTAATAGATTTTTGTCTTATTAAGGACAGCAAGATAACCTGTGGGGTCCAGCCCCAGAGTCCAACGGTCCTGCAAACAACATGTGCAATTCCAGAAGACAGGAAAGGGGTGCCGAGGACTAAGCTCCATTCTCAGGAGGAGGGAGAAGAGGGAAAAGAGCCTCAAGTGTGTTCAACAAAGTGTTTTTATAGCTCTTGAGATATGGAAGTTTTTTGTTTCACGTACACATTAAACAAATGGGCAATGTACTAATCTTGAATATCCCAAGCCATCAAGGGGCATACGTCAAAGGGAATACCAGGTATGCAAGAGACAAGAGGTTCAAATGCCTCTAAGGATAAGGGACTAAAGGAGCAAATGCTCTTAGAGATAAACACCCTTTAACTGCCTATGTACAAGAGAAGCCAGGAATCTTTATTACTAGCATTTACATGGGGGTAGATATGCTGTGGAGAATGTCCTTCCTAGAATTTTGTGTATTGGGGTGCTTTTCCCCTATTTTGGACTATGGGGGCATGCCTCATGCTAGGGATGGCCTGCCAAGACCTGTGGGCATGACTGCTGGGAGTAGGCCTCTTACACTTTGTCCTGTTCGTCAGTTTCCCACAATAACCTTTCTGATGAAGTGAGAAGAATATAGAAGTGCTTCATTTTCATTTTCATAGAAGCAGTTTAAATGTAACGTCTACCCTGACCTCCTGACTGACCCAGTGCTTCCACAAACAAACACGGTGAGTGCGGCCTGGCCTGAGCAGAGAACACGGAACAGCCTTGAGGACCGTCAACATTGCCACATTGACTTCTGGCCACTCCAACCTAATGTTCCCCATTCTGGATGCTATGTGAGCTTTTAAAAGCACATCGTTTTTAGAGTTTTTAAAGAAAATGAACTTTTAAAAATTTATGTCACAGTGTGTATGCCTTTTAGTTTGTACTAACTCAACCCACATGATATATAGTCCATTAATATGGCCCTGTAGTCATAATCCCTTCTAGCCTCTGCCTATGACTATAATCTCATTTCAGAGGGAGTTCTCTTTTACAAGATGAAGGTGAGCTGCTTCCTTAGTAGAACTAACTTACTAGAGGGTGTGACTGAAATCACTGTCCTTCGTTTTCCTTGGGGTATGGTCTGCTGAAAGACAAAACCCCACCTACATCAGGGCATTCCTCCATGTATAAGAGCCATTTAGGAAGCACAGAGGGAAGAGGGCCATCAGAAGAGCAGTAGAGCCCCCTGAGAGCTGTGTCTCAAGTGGTGGAAGCAGAGGTCAGATCATCAGAGGCTGCAGCAGGGGGAACTGGCAGCAAGGGAGCCAGGCAGCAATGAGACCATGAGGCAGAACAGGGAAGTTCCACTGATCCTCCGAGAGTGTGAAGCAGAGCAGCCTTCTGGCTTCCTGGCCCATGAAGGCAGAGGCCAAGGGACAGGTGTCTAAGAGGCTGAGGATGGGAAATAAACCTGGCTGTTGTCTGAGAAAAAGTGTGACTGTGGATCCATGACTGTATCCTTCCTGTTTCCTAATCCTGGCTTGTAGCAGCCTGTTAACTCCACTAATAAACCGCCTTCGTGAATATGTCTCTGAGTTCTATGTGGTCCTTATAACCAATTATCAAACTGAAGATGGAAGAAGAGTGCTGTGGAGAAATGGTTAGTATCAGATTGGGGTTATGGAAGATGGAGGGTGAAAACATGTCTAACCCAGCCTCCTGGGACTAGGGAAGTCAAAGGAGATCACATATGGCCCTCCATGCTGTTTGTGCATCCTATGATGTTAGTTTCAATAGCAATGCTTATTTGAGTGCCTTTATTCAGTGATTAGTTAGTGCATTTATTAACCAAATACTTATTGAGCACTCTTCCAGGTGCTCAAGACATATGCTCAATGAATGAAGCTCAATTTCTAGCTTCATAGATCTTGCACTCTAGAATGCAATAAAAGTAATTATGCACATGAACAAAATATGACAAATGAAATATCATTAAATGTCATTAAAGAATACTTTGCATTACATTAGGAATGAAAGCAAAACAATGTTATTGATAAAGGTTTTGCTAGAAGGTGATATGTCAGATAAAGGACATCTTGCATCGCAGTGAAATGAATACTTGGGCTGAGAGCAGCAAGTTAAGAAAAAGAAGCAAAAAGATGCTTGAGGGAAGAGTCTCAGCAAAGAAAACAGTCAAGATGGTTGGAATGGACACACATTTTTGAAATGAGGACAGATAAAGATAGTGTGATTAGAGACTGATGTGTGAGAAGGG
This sequence comes from Echinops telfairi, assembly GCF_000313985.2. Lineage (NCBI taxonomy): Eukaryota > Metazoa > Chordata > Mammalia > Afrosoricida > Tenrecidae > Echinops > Echinops telfairi. The sequence continues at coordinate 45,835,664 of NW_022103958.1, read as the reverse complement.
AGAGTGAGGAATGAGTTCATCAAAACATTCAGGACAAGGTCACAAAAGGCCTTATAAGTCCTGGGATGGTGTGTAGATTTCTGTTCAGTAGAAATCCGTTCCTATACTGGTTTTAAAAAGTCACTCTGAGTATTATATGGAGAATTCTTTGCAAAAAATGCAAACATTCAAGCCAGAACAACAGTTGGTAAGCTCAATTGTAATAATCAAGTTTTGAATCATCAAAGATCAAACTGGAACTTCTGCAAAAATTAAATAGTTTTTTTGAAGGAACAAAGCAATTTGGAATGGGCAGCATTTGGTGAGGATTGGCCAAAGGACTGTAGTGAGAAGGCTTTTCACAGAGCTTAAATAGATACCATCTAGGAACTCACAGGAATAAGTTCTGATTGGTGGGCATTTCCATAATCCTGCAGCCACAAACATAAGGCAATGATCAGAAGACTTAAAAATGAGTTTTCTCCTGGTAGAGGAACCTGCCATTGGGAGAAAATACTTAATGTACATGGAGCCCAAGGAGAGAATATGCCCAGGGTTGTGTTCCTAATCAAATACTTTTGACCTATTTCCTGTCTAACCTTTGATGACCCAGGCCATGTACTGAAGACTACTAGGACTTTAGACTCTGTCCTTTAGGGGTCCATAACATCCTTCTTAGGCCAGACCAGACAGGTTCTATGTGGAAACCCCACTAAGTGAACTGGGCTATACCTCGAACTCACCTGCAGTAGATTTAAGGCACTGGCACAGCCCCTGGACTTAAGGCTGTAAGGCCACAGTGTGAGAAGAGCAGATGATCTCCATCCCAAAGTTATGGAATTGGTGGTGACTCAGGTCTCTTCCTTTGTGGGTACCCAGTGAATGGTAGCCCAGGACTACCCTATAGTTACTATTTTAATGCTCTTATTGCTTTTTTGATCCATGTATTAGTCACGCGGCACAGTTCTGCCTTTGTGAATTAATGTTATTGAGAGTTTGGCCCTATTTCTAACCTCATTTTTAATGTAAAATGTCCAGTCATTTAAGCTTTTAACATTTTTAAGCCAATACTTCATGTATTTCAGTCTGGAAAGGCATTCAATACATGTATGATGATCTTTTCTCAAAAGTGTTTTAAATTTTATACCATTGTCTAAATTATTGATACTTTCAATAGAATTACTTTACACTCCATTGGGATGATGATAATATTCTGTCATAAAATGGTAATGATGTCTCTAAAGAAAACCAGAGACCTATATAAACCATAGATATATGAATGGATTTAAGCCCCGTGCTTAAATCTAGTCCCAATGTAAGAAAAATGAGTTCTTATGGCACGGCCCTGGTCAATGCCCACCGTCATGAAGAGATCACGCGTGATACGGGTGCTACAGCAAAGTGTGGTGGAGAACCCAGATGGTGACCAGCTATCTGAAAGAAAAGCACTTGGGGTCTTAAAAGCTTGTCTTAAACTAAGTGAGGTGTCAACTAAGTCCACAAGGAAGAAGCACACAGACCTGCGTGATTCAAGGATTATTAATAATCATAATAAATCCAAATAATTAAATCCAAATCTGAAGAAAGGAACAGTATCAGAGATTAAATTGTAAACACCCAGTTTGCAGAAGGCTACAAATGACAGTGAAAATCCTAAATCTATTTGCAATCACCACATGGATTTGGCCTCTGATGAATCGCTGATGAATCTCCGACCATCATCCGGCAATGAGAATAGCCTGGCTATCAGTGAGAGAGCTTTGTAAAGTCAGTTCTTGCAGATGTAGTTAGGTTAAAATGCAATACTGTATCATTTGACCTCCCACTTGACCCGTTTTCAAGTTGTCTTAGTTTTTAATATTGTCTGTTCCATTTTTGATTGAGGTTTTTCTGTATAATATTTTCATTAATTTTTTTTATTGTTTGTGTTTGTATGATTTTCTGTATCTGAAATCCAGGATAGGTAAATCCATGGAAAGAGGAACTAGATAAATAATTACTCAGGGGCATGTTAGGGGAAGTTGTGGGAAATGGGGAGCTAACAAGAGTAAATTGTTAGGGCATGGAGACTAAATGGCTTCAAATGCAGTTCAGAAAAATCAGTAAACAGTACAAATGAAGTCTGGGCTATGTCTTTGGTAGAAGCCCCTCTTTATGCCAAACACTAAGTTCTTTTGGGCTCCTTCCCAGAATTTAGGATTATAGGAAAGCGAATTCTGATGATATAGTTGATTATGGTTTGAGCTTCTAACCTCAATTTCAATAGTTCAAATCCACCAACCACTCTGTGGGAGAAAGATGAGGCTTCCTGCTCCCATGAAGATTTATGGAAACTCACAGGGGCACTTCTATTCTTCCATGTAGGGTTGCTGTGAGTCCTAATAGGCTCAATAGCCATGATGGGTGTGTGTGTGTGTGTGTGTGTGTGTGTGTGTGTGTGTGTGTGAAATCAACGGAGAGGTAGAGGAGATGTAAGACATGTGGTGGATATGCTGTGTAAAGTGAAAGAAGACAGATGAAATGTCCATATTAAGTCTGACTTCAACGAGTCTGTGGTTGATGGTTCTGTTCACTGACTAGGAGAAGAGTAAACAAAAGCCAGGAGTTGAGAGATGGTAGATACTTTTTGAAAATTTACTTTGGATAGGTTTATATGGATATGTGTTATGTGCTAAGATAGTTCCAATGCCCCTCTTCAGTATTTTTAATAGATAGCAATAGAGCCTCAATTTAATCTGTCTTGACTTTTTGGCCTATAATCATGAACCTCTAGCTATTTTTCCTGATTAGCAGAAGAAAATGAAAACATTTTTGAGTATAATGTGGACAAGAATCTGAAATTCCTTGGTAGCTATTCAACAGAGGGCTCATGGGAGTTGGCATTTTCCAAGTAATGTAGAAATATATGCGTTTTTGTCAGCTGTCTTTTACATTATCATCATGATTGAACCTCTATTTTTTTAAATTCTGATAAAGAACTTGAAGACCTCAGAGGACCACAGACTGGATGGAACAATATTCAATGTTGTTCTTGACATTAGATGAGATTTGGGTATTTCAATCAGTGATTGCAATAAAACCACGCCCCAGTGTATTTCTAGGTATAGAAGGATTAAGAAAGTTAACACTAGTGATTGCTCCAGGGAATGCCCTGTTTACAACAGCTATAGGACCTGAATACTTCCTGCCAGGAAAATGCTCAAGGCTGCTTCCTTAATGAATTTGGGTTCGTGCCCTTTAATGAAAGGGTGCCCAGGGGGTTGAGATGAATTAAGACTCGTAGTCTAGTTGGTGTCTCAATCTTCAGAAAAATTTACTGAATTGCAGTGGAGGTTGCTTGCTAAGATATGAATTAGAAGGTTACAGAAACCACACCTTTCATCACATCTCTCATCTCTGCCCTCACTACTAGTGCTTGTCTCATGCCGGTTCTCCAGGTGAGTAGGTAAGATGCTGAGGGACAGGTAACTAAGGAGTTTCAGGAGTCTGATATGTTGATTATGTTCATTGAGGTGAACTTGGTCTTTTACTCTTCTCTGCCCCCACCTCTTTCCCACCTGGCTTTTAGAGAGAATACAAACGATTCTGTGTTGTGGGGAATATTAAGCTACAAAAGGATCCCAGAATGAGTACCAGGGCTGTGGAAACTCATTACCTCTTCTTTTTGCACCTGGTTG
>NW_022103958.1:45799699-45831330 GCF_000313985.2 Echinops telfairi | reverse complement strand
GGGCCACAAGAACACTAAGGAAATGATTCTTTGCAAGAATGCACACCTTAGCATAATCAACCATTTGAGATTAAAAAGGGTAGCAGTTGCCTAAGGAAGAAGTTCAGAAGAGTCTTAGCAAAGCAGGCGGAATGGAAACAGGACGCACAGGGAGGAAGTGAGGTCAGAGATGTTTCATTGAGGAGATTCTAGTCAGTGACCACACAAAATGCACATGAATTGTTGAATGGCAAACTGGTCTGCTCTGTAAACCTCACCCAACTCACAATAACAAAAAAAACTTATGACCAGAAAAAAACATATACAAATATTTTTCGGGTGATTATGAAGATAGTGAGTCCTATAAAATCAGATAAGAACTTAAAGAAAAAGCTAATTCTAGGCAATTAATGGATCATTTAGGTATGAAATACCAGAATAAGATACACATGTTACAAGATACATCTGTGCATCCTTCCGTCCTCAGATTTGGCTACACTTCTGAATTTTCTCATATGGAAGGAAGGAAAATGTACCGAAAGCCAAACAAATTTTATCAAAAGCATTCTGTGTACCAGGTAGTATACAAATAAAAGAGAAAAGGGATAAAAGATCATTATTTCTTTTCTGACTTCAAAAGCAATTTGTTTTTGTTGTAGAACATTTGGAGACTATAGACCAAAAAGAATAAGTCACATGACTCAGAAAACACCACCAGGCAGACCTGAGAGATACAATTATAAACAGAGAATGATAGTATAACTTATTTATCATCTAATTTTCCAACTTAAGTAAATGGTTTTGGCAGTCATATAATACTTTATACTTTTATAGTAGCTGCATAACATTTCATCATTTGAGTATTCTACATATGTCTATCTAAGGATACTTTTCCCAAGTTATATAATCATAATACTGTAACAAACATCCTTACAGATTCATTTCATTGCTATTACTTTTATTATAGAAAAATTGAATTTTTTCTATCGAAATATATTTCTCATGTCAAGGCATTTTCTTAAAACTGGCAAAGTATTCATTGTTGAAATTCTAATAGTTTCTATTTCCAAAAGAGCACCTCATTTCACACAATCTCATTAGTACCAAGAGCTGGGGGGAAAATCAGGTCATGCAAACCTGATGGACAAAGAACATCTAGTTTCAATTGCTTTTTTGTAGACAAATGAAAAATGATTTATTATGAATTATCAATTTATGCTGCTTAATCTATTTGTAACATTTCATTATTGCATTAGCATTGCACTTTCTACATTAAAGATATTAAACCTTGATCTACTACATAATTGCAATTTTTTCCATGTTGCTTTTTTTTAACCTTTTAGATATATTTAAAGAGATACAAAGATATAGATATTTATTTATCAACCATATCAATATTTTGTTTATTTTGTGCCTTTGTTGTTAGGTTCTGAATGGTCTTCTACTACATCAGATAAACAAATAGTTACTTGTTCGTAAATATATGTGTCTGTCCATGGATGTAACATGAACACACATTTCTAAACCCTCTGGTACATTTTCTCAGTGATTAATTATATAAATAAACTTCTTTAGATTGTCAACTACTTTATCAGTGGTTCTAGCGTGATTTATTGAATGATGTAATTTTCTGATTCATTGGAAATACTAACTATCATGTGCCTGATTCTTATAAGCCTTTGACTAATTTTGATTTATATTCTGGTCAGTAATTTTATTTTTTATTTTTGCAGTATTTTTAACAGTATGAAAATTACATATCTTGTTTCATACTTCTAAAAATTAGGCAATAAAACTAATATCTCATTAAAATATTTCTATGTCTTATCTTTAATCATTTAAAAAATTTTATTTTGACTCAGAAAATTCAGGCTAAATTATAAAACTAATCAAGCAATACATATATGCATAAAGGAAATACATGAAGTTCTTTCTTCAACCACTTCCCCTGTATTCATTAAACACCACCTCCTGGTATTTTAGTAAATTTAATAGTAGATACCTTCTGGTAGTATTTGCTATAAAAAAGTTGTAGTTGTTTTTTATGAGTACACAAACCATATACACAATCTATGCTGCTATATAGCAATTGTAGATTTTGTAAGAATGATTACAAATGATTATATATATATATATATTTAAGTGTGCATAAGGTTGTCCTTTAATTTTAGATATATGACAATGCTAATTTCTCTTTCAAATTTTCAATATTAAAAAGTTTTTTAAATCGTTGGAAGTACAGTTCTAGATCATACTATTACTATAATAGAATTATTATGAGCCAGTCTTGCTTCTCAAGCTTACTGCCATCCTGTCAATCCTGACTTACAGTGACCTTAGAGAACAGAGTGGAATTGCCTGTGTAGATTTCCGATGCTGTCAAGATTTGTGGCACCAGAAGACTTCATCTTGCTCTCATCGTTCTCCTACGGATCAGATGGTGGGTTCGAACCACTCACCTTCTGGTTAGCAGCCCAACACATAATCCAACAGAGTTTAATGTTATAAATTCTTTAAGTATCTAGATACTTAATCTAATGATTGTATGTAATATATTTATAGAGCTTATCTAAGAAAATCTGATCTATTTAATACAATCATTAGATAAGCTCTATAAATGTATTGTAAAAAATATATTTATCCAATCATTAAAATACTCTCATTTTAAAGATGAGGAAGTCTGGTCATAGAAAAGTAATTTGCTCTTAGTCACACTGCAACTAGCAGGGCAAAGATTCACACTCCAGAGTCACCACTGCTAATAAGCTATGCTACTTCCTCCTCTCTACTCACTGCCATCAAGTAGTCTGACCTACCATGTAAGACAGGGTGGAACTGCCCCCGTGGATTTCTGAGATGGTAACTCAGAATGGGAGTAGAAAGGCTTGTCTCTTTTGCTCTTAAAGTAGTGCAAATGGTTAAATGCTTGACCGTTAACCGAAAAATTGCACCTCAGACCTACTCAGAGATACCGAGGTAGAAAGTCCTCGTCCGGTGCTTGGGAAAGGTCACACCGGAGTGCAGTTTCTGAGAGGAAACGCAGGAGATGGCTAGTTTAGAACTGACTCCATGGCCACGGGTTTAGCTTTTATTTAGTTTCCTTTTAACAAGCAACAGCGGTCCATCCACAGTCAGTAAATTCTAAGTGAAGGAGAAACTCTTGTGGAAATATGTGCCTATGAAAAAGATAATGATATTATCACAACCACATACACTATTCATATTCCACCTGGGAAAAGTCAAATAACATTTATACAAGAATAATATATACAAGAAGCTTACTTTTGCTGACGTATAGATTTTTGCTCTACTATCAAACTTGTTATAGTCTTGAAATTTTACTTAAAAGGAAAAATATGTTATATCATTTGTTGTTTTAATGTGCATGTTTTTGTTTCAAGTTTCTGTTCAGTTATACTTATTTTTTTTGTGAATAGGAATTTAAATATCTTGTCTAACCCTATAACGCCTGAATTTTTAATTTCAGGGAAAAAATTTTTTTGTTTTTATTCTTTACTTTCCTAGTTACCAATATATATATATATATATTAATATATACACCTAATTAAATGTTATGAAAATGTCACGCTCGGCATTATATGGCTAATTTAATATTAAACTATATGTCTTTTACTATTGATTCCAAGAGGTCTTTATAATATTAATAGTAATGAAAATTTCTGTTGAATATTTTACAAATATTTTCTCAGATTTATTTTATGAATCATGGTATTTACCACACAGATTCTAATTTTTAAATTTGTATTGTGATTTATGTGATACTTTATAGATAAAATTTATTTTACATTCAATGATTCAAAAATATTTTGTTTTGTGACTGATTGCAATCCCTACCATTTACCAGCGTTCTTTGTACTTCCTCCCTGTTTCCCATATCTGTTTATTCCTTTTCCCATTCCTCTCTGTATTGCGATATTTCCTCCCTCGGCAATGCTACCTTTTTGATCTCTTAGGATTAATTGTTATAAGGGATGTATACCTCCCCTGTGTACTTGTTCACCTCATTGACTTATCAGTTGATTGAAAATTGAGCCAATTTGTTCCAGGCTTGAAAGACGATGAAGGGCCGTCGACTCCTGGGTTCCATCAGTCTCTATTAGAGAAGTGAGCCTGGTCTTTTTTTAAATGATTTTAAGTTTAGTTCAATGTCTTTCTCTGACTCTCTCTAGGACCCTCTATCTTGATCCCATTCAGAGCAGTTTGTATTGGTTATACGCACACTCTAATTTTTCTGTATCACAGTCAGGGAGTTCATGTGGTCTATTAGTTCTCTGGAGCAATTGTTTCCAAGAATCTTTGATTTTCTTAACTTTTATTTGGTTCAGATGAGGACAGACCAATAGTCACACCTTAGATGGCCACTCACAGTGTTTAAGTCCCAGTCACTACTCACCAAGTTAGGGCAAGGAACGTGGTCTCTGTGGGTTATGTTATGCCAATTGACCTTGATATCCCTGAGACTGTGGTCCTGAGTTCCCAAGGTCAGTGACTCATTCTTTCAAGGTGTTTAGTTATGGCTAAGAAGTTATCATAATTTTGCTCCTTGTAGATTCTGCTATCTCCATGATATATCTGTAGCACATGTAAATACATATTTGGAAATATCGCCTGTCAAACCTTTATATTAGTTTAGGTTTGTAAACTAATATCATCTATCAAACCTATATATAAGTTTAGGTTTGTAAATTAGTTTGGTATAGTCCCATTCAACTTGTCTCTATATGTATCTATTCTCTTGTCAAAAACTAAAGAAACCAAACAAAATAACTAAATAAATAAACTCACTGCCATCAAGTTGATTCCAACTCACAGATCCAGAGGATAGAATAGAATTGTGCCCTTTGGATTTCTGAAGCTATACATCTTGACATGAGCATAAAGGTGTAAGCTAATGTAGAGACCGGCACTTATCTTACAAATCTAGCAGGTTTGAGAAAGGTACGATTTGCAGTGAGAAAACTTATAGATGAGAAAAAGGGTAGATGCAGTTGAGGCACAGGGGGCACTGCAGTATAAACACTCCAGGGCCCCTAACTTTATTAAAGGTAGGCTTGAATACCTTTTCTGCATATAGCCTACAACTAATGGCAGGGTTACACAATGACACGGTTCACAATTCTTCAAAGGTGTACAAGGAAGCATTAACACATCAGCCAATTATTCACAGATGGGAGAGGAGGATAAGGTTGAGAACATTAAGTTTGCAGACTGCTGCCTTCTGCAGCGTTAGTCAGGGAACAGTCTGTTTATCTCAGGAGAGAGACAGGCCATTGGCTCCTATGGCTGAACCATCAGCATTCTCCCACGGGCAATGCACTGTAGCAGGTGGTGGTCCTCTCCCATTTGCCTAGGGAACAAACAACTTTACCCTCCCACAAAGGCTCATTGTTCTCCTGCAGAATGGTTGGTGGGTTCCGACTGCTGTCCTTGTGATCAGCTCACAATCAACCCACTTCACCACCAGTTCAGGGCTCCTTTGTATTCCCTTGTAGGTTGTTGTTATTACCTTTGTATGCCCTTGTAGGTTGTTGTTATTACCTTTGTATGCCCTTGCAGGTTATTGTTATTACCTTTGTATGCCCTTGTAGGTTATTGTTATTACCTTTGTATGCCCTTGTAGGTTATTGTTATTACAGGATTGGGAAGTATTTACCTTTGCTGCCTTCAGCTCTTGTGATCCTCTCAGTGCCTTCATTTGCCTTTGTCATTTTGTACTGATCTCATTTTGTGTTTCCTTTCCTGAAGCCTGGGTGAGGTCGTAGTTATGAGTTGGGCTGCTAACCACAAGGTCAGCAGCTTGAACCCACCGGCCACTTTCCAGGAGAAAAAGGACTTTCTATTCCCGTAAAGATTTAAAGTCTCAGAAACCTACAGGGGCAGTTATATGCAGCCCCATTGGATTGCTATGAGTTAGAACTGACTTGATCGTAGTGAGTTTTAACAGCTAAGGATCATGAGTATTTCATTATGGGTTGGTTGGCCACCTGAATGTGTTAATCATCAATTTAATTTCTGTGTATTCCATCTACAAAAGTCCATGCGTATAGTTGCCTTTTGTGATGTTGAAAAGTGGTGTTTGCTTTGAGGAAGGACGTCAGTTTTTCAAGGTTTTCTCATGCTATCTCCAGCTTGCTTTCTATCCCCAAGACCACACATCCACTGTTCCTCTTTGTTTCCAACTTCTGAATTACAAATGTCAGTAATTATCAAGGCATCTTGGTCACAAATTTGATCAATTTCAGACTTAAGATGTCTGTAGAATTCTTTAATTTCTACATCACTGGCTTAAGTGGTTGGTGAATAAATTTTAATAACAGTTGTATTAATTGGATTTCCATGAATGTGGATAGATGTAATCCTATCACAGACAGCATTGAATTTCAAGATAGATCTTGTACTCTCCTTTTTGAAAATGAATGCATCATTTTTTCTCTTGATTGTGTCATTTCCAGCATAAGAAAGAGTATGATTTTCTGATTCAAAATGGCCCAAACCTAAGACATCCATCTCCATTATCTTTAGTAAAATTTTGCTGAATATCATCCAACAAAGGTTGCAACAGGATATTGACAGGGAGCTGCCAGAAATTCAGGCCAGCTTCAGAAGAGGACAGGCAACAAGGTGTAGCATTGCTGTTGTGAGATGGGTGTTGGCTGAAAGCAGAGAATGCCAGAAAGGCTTTCCTTGTGCATTATTAACTACGCAAAGGCATTCGACTGCACAGATAATCAAAAACCATGGATACCCTTGAGAAGAATTGGAATTCCAGAACACCTAACTGTGCTCATGCAGAACCTGTCCATGAATCAAGAGGCAGTTGTTGAAACAGAACAAGGGATACTGTGTGGTTGAAAATCAGGAAAGGTGTGCATCATGGTTGTATCCTCTCACTGTACTTATTCAATCTGTATGACAGCTAAGTAATCAGAGAAACTGAATTACATGAAGAACTAGGCAGCATCAGGATTGGAGGTAAGCTTATTAACAACCTGTGAAATACAGATAACATAACTTTGCTTCCTGAACGTGAACACGACTTGAGGCACTTACTGATGAAGATCAAGTATTACAACCTTCAATATGGATTACAACTCAATGTAAAGAAAACCAAAATTTTCACAGCATCATGGTAAATGGAGAAAAGATGGAAGTTGTCAAGGATTTTGTCTTGCTTAGATTCACACTCAGTACTCATGGCAGCAGCAGTCAAGAGATCAATGGATACACTACATCTGGGTAAATCTGCTGCAGAAGATCTCTTTAGAGAGTTGAAAAGCAAGGGTGTTACTTTGAGAACTAAGTTGTCCCTCGCCCATAGGATATTTTCAGTGGGCTCGTATGCATGTGAAAGTAGGACACTGATTAAGGAAGGCTGGAGAAGAACTGATGCATTTGAATTATGGTGCTGGCTATGCACACGGAAAGTACCATGGACATGATAGGCCTGTAAAGAGTACAACAATACCCGGGAATAATCAACTACATGAGATCAAAATGGGAGCATTTGCCCAAGCATTATGCTCAGCAGGCAGGAAGGGATAGGAAAGAAGGACAATGGGAAATGGTAAACACAGGGAAGAAGTAGAAAGAATGCTGATATTTTGTAGGCAATACTATCAATGCCACAGAACAAAATGTGTATGAATTGTTGAATGGAAAATCAATTTCTCTCAAATAGCATATTTAAAAAAAAGGAAGGTATATGTATATTAAAATCCTGTGGAGTATAGTTCAAAAACAAACAAACAATAGCAAAAGTAATAGCACCAAAAACCACAAGACTCAGGAACAGGGTGGTGGTAGTGCAGTACCAGTTCAAGCACCAGCTATGAAACACACAACTTTGGGGAGTATGACTGGGTAGAGTCACTGATTCCGGTCTGAGGGGGAAAGAAGAAAAAAGATGAGAATATATGTATGTGTATATACATATATACATATATATGTGTGTATATACACATATATATATGCCAAAGGAATGAAGAGGGAAAGATGAATATGAGGGAATTAAGAAAGAAAAGGAAAAAATAGGGAGAAAATAAAATGTTGCTCTTTCCAGCATAAGCGCCAATGGCCCAGAACATAGGTGTAGTGCTCATGGTTGGATCAAGTTCCTGGCTGATATTTGAAAAGGGAAAACAACCAAGAGAAAATGGCTCTGTGAGAAGAAGGAAAAACAGGAAGCTGATGCGGTGAAGTGTCTTCAAGTGGGTTGTGATGCACAGCGCCCTGTGTAAACAGAGCAAAACTGCCCAGGCCTGTGTCCCTCACAATTGATATTAAGTTTGAGCCCATTGTTTCCGTCACTGGGTCAATCCATTTCACTGAGGGGCTTCCTTTTTTTTGCGGCCCCTCTATATTACCAAGCATGGTGTCCTTTTTCAAGGACTGGCCTCTCCTAGACACATGTACAAAGTATGTGAGACAAATCCTTTCCATCCTTGTTTCAAAGGAGCATTATAGCTGTACTTCTTCAAAGACAAATATGTTTGTTCTTTTCACAGTCCGTGGTACTTTCAATATTCTTCATAAGCATAATAAATCACATGCATCAATTCTTCTTTGCGCTTCCTTATTCAATGTCCAACTTTCAGATGCATATGAGGTGACTGAAAATACCATGACCTGGGTGAGGTGCACTTTAGTCGTCTAAGTAACATCTTTGCTTTACAACACTCTAAAGAGGTCTTGTACAGCACATTTACACAATGCTACATGTCTTTTGACCTCTTGACTGCTTCTTCCATGAGCATTGATTGTGGATCCCAGAAAGATGTGATCATTGACAACTTCACGCTTTTCTCCTTTTATTATGGCATTACCTACTGGTCCAGGTTTGAGGATTTTGGTTTTCTTTACATTGAATTGTAATCCACTGAAGACTGAAATCCTTGATCTTCATCCTCAAGTGCTTCAAGTCCTCCCCACTTTCAGCAAGCAAGGTAGGTCATCTGCATATCTCAGGTTGTCCAGTAGTGTGAGTCAGTGTAAAAGAGGAAGACCCTCAATGAGATGGATTGATATAGTGGTGGGAACACGAGGCTCAATCATAGCAACCATTATGAAGATGGTAGAGATCCAGGCAGGTTTGTTGTGCTACATATAGGGTAGCTATGAATCAGAGCTAACTCCATGGCACCTGATGATTAGATCAATAATGACTAGCATCAGGAGATTTTCTAGGAGACCATAATTATCATTTTTTACTGACAACAGATCTGGTGCAAAGAGAGATGTGAAAGATGTAGAGCAGAGGTAGGGAATTGATTTTCTTGCAATGGCCACTTGAATCTTTATAACATTTGTGAGGCACACTGCTCAAGCATTTCATGAACTCACCCCTAAGGTGATGACTGGAACTGCTTCTCCTCAGCGAGGTGAGTGATGTTGCCTGGGACTGATGACTTTGTAGGCCTTGTACGTCCAGCGCACATGGCACTCCCTTCCCCTGGTGTCGAGGATGAATCCGGGAATATCACTACTGAGTTCAACAAACAGCAAGGCAGGTATTTTTATTGATGCGTGATGTCCATGCTGAAAATAAATGACCAAAACTATGGACAAGAGCCAGGTGCTTTATTTTAGTTTTGATTTCTTGCTCAGGGTACATCTTTAGAATTATTTTTAAATATATGGAAGAAAATCAACCTTCATAAAAATGTTATCAATATGAAGCATAACAATCTTTAACTGTTTTACAGCATCATCAATCCATCTGCTTTTCCAACCTACAAAGTAGGATGGACATACTGTAAACAGCTCTGGGGTCTTCTCAGGACAGTAAGTCATTCATACTCCAATTGAGATTTAATTATGAAGCTAATTAAGGATGATTCCCAAGCTGATTCTCTTAAAAATTCAAGAACAGGAATAACCAGAAGTAGTTTTCAATTGTCAGAACAAATACATACTCAGTCTTCTGATATATGGTACCTATAGGAGGTAGAAACCATTAAAGAAAAATTGAAGACTAATAAAATACTGTATGATACTCATCCTTTTCAGAACTGATCATGTTGTTTGTTTGTTTTATTTTGTCAGCAGGAGTAAACATTCATGGAAGAAGAGAACCACACCTCTGTGACTGAGTTTGTCTTCCTGGGTCTGTCCCAGGATCCACTGACACAAGTCCTGCTCTTCTTCCTCTTTCTGATCATCTACCTGCTGACTGTGCTGGGAAACCTGCTCATCATTGTGCTTATTCACATAGACTCCAGACTCCACACACCCATGTACTTTTTCCTTAGGAACCTGTCCTTTGCTGGCCTCTGCTTTTCAACTACCACAGTTCCCCAGGTGCTAGTCCACTTCCTGGTAAAGAGGAAAACCATTTCCTTTGTCGGATGCTCGATGCAGTTAGTTGTTTTGCTTCTGGTGGGGTGCACAGAGTGTGCACTGCTGGCAGTGATGTCCTACGACCGCTATGTGGCTGTCTGCAAGCCCTTGCACTACTCCACCATCATGACTCATTGGGTCTGTGTCCAGCTGGCCATCGGGTCCTGGGCCAGTGGGGCAGTGGTGTCCCTGGTGGACACCACATTCACATTGCGTCTACCCTACAAGGGAAACAACATCATTAACCATTTCTTTTGTGAACCTTCTGCCCTCCTGAAGCTGGCTTCATCAGACACCTACAGCACAGAAATGGCCATCTTTGCCATGGGTGTGGTGATCCTCCTAGCTCCTGTGTCCCTCATCCTTGTCTCCTACTGGAATATCATCTCCACTGTGATCTGGATGCAGTCTGGAGAGGGAAGGCTCAAGGCTTTCTCAACCTGTGGCTCCCATCTCATTGTTGTTGTGCTCTTCTACGGCTCAGCAATCTTTGCTTACATGAGACCGAACGCCAAGAAAATGAGTGACGGGGATAAAGTGATCTCTGTGTTCTACTCTGCAGTGACTCCCATGCTGAACCCCATCATTTATAGTCTGAGGAACAAAGATGTCAAGGGAGCTCTCAAGAGAATAACAGCAAGATAGCCTTTGTGAGAAGTTGTAATTTCCCAGGAAACACTTTTGTCCCATTCCTTCATATTTTTACTCATGTTTTCCCATCTGTTTTTCTCACATATATTTACTAAATTGCCTATTTAAAGCAAGATACATTCTTAGACAGAAGACAAAAAGGAAAAATATATGAACATAACAGTAAGTCTCTACTTCCTAAACCGGCACATGCTAATACATTAATTAAACATGTCGGCATACTGGAAAAACAAACAAAACTAGAAACAAAACAAAGCAGAACAGAAAACAAATCATCACAAATATCGATTCACTGTCTCTTGAACACTTCCCACTTATATGTATCATAGGCACTTCTTTTCAGAGCTGAGGACATGCATATACACACAGAAATACCTTCTAAGGTATTATGTATCTAACAGGACTTTAAATTCTAAATGAAACCTTTTCTGAAATTTGAATGTGAGCACGTTTAAGGAATAATAAACTACAAGGTGGTAGAACATTAGGAAAGCTGTAATGAGAGGATTGAGAATGCCTTGAATTCAATATTTCCCCAGTATATGAATTCTGAAAATGCTGATGATAAAGGAATTTATGAACCACTGATGGCAAGTAAGAGTGAAGGTAAATGGAGCCCTGTTGTATATGTTGGCAAGGCATTTAGCCTTTCCGTGTTGACACTCTTCTCTATAACAGGACCTGAAAGCTTCCGAGCATGCTTGTTAAGACTCTTCCTCTGGGTGCTATGGGACCATCAGTTTTTGGAGTCCTCATTGGTAACAACGAAGCCAGTAGACTCTTAGGCACACTAAAAAATGTGCACTGCTTTTGCGCAGTGGGATAGTGGGGGCAGTGAGCACGTTTGGTAATTATTGGCTTAGATTGTAAATTCCATGTAAATTCTATGACAAACCATAGCTGCTTTGTTGATCTCTGTATTATCACTTGTAGTAAAGTACATATCTATTTCTCAGTAAATGCCACCTCACATGACTGACTACAGGCGTTTAGGAGAGAGATGTACAGTATAAATAGATTGAGAAGTTATTTACAAATAAACGCCAGTATAAATTTGAAACCCTCAAGGATATGTGCCATTGTTTTAAACTAGAAAATCAAATGTGCTGGTATGTCTTAGAATCTTAAAAGATATGTCATAAGATGTGGGTACTTGACCTACTGCAGTGCAAACAGATGTCAAAGTCAGAGGCAACACAGACGGGTTGCAACAATATCCCACAGATGTTCTGAAGTGCACTACTGAGGGAAACTTGATGTAGCAGAAAGGTCTCAGGAAAGACTGCAGAACAAGAACCGAGGAGTCACGGGTATTGGTACCAAGAATTTCTCAGGCGAATGAAGAGAAATTATGGAAGGACAAGATTCTGTGATACAGAACTCAAATAAAGCTGTGTGGCAAGAGGAAGAAAGCCTTTGCAAGAAGGAATTCTTTAATGATGCAGGGTTTTATGTGTCGATGATAGGGTATGGGATTTGTCAATGAGATTATCATTATTGGTCTTTGAAAACACTGTTGCAGCAGAATAATGGAATCAAGTGATTATCAAAATTCAATCCGACAGTTCAACCTAAAAGTAGATTGGGTATGAAAAATAAGAGGAATGTGAATCTGAAATAGATAGTCTGACATAGGAGTCTATTTTTTTTCTTTTCTTCTTAACCATTAGATCTTTAAAAGTCTGGAATTTAATTTAGAAAAATTTATATTTCAGACCAAGTATGAAAAGTTTCTGGCATCTTGATATTTGGCTTGATAGCATGATTAATCATTCTTTTACCAATTAATTTTAAAGGCAGCCTGATCTATGGTAAACTTTAATATTCATCTAGAATATTTATGAATTTGGACAGTAGTTCCACTGTTTTTTGTTGTTGTTGTTTCACTGTATTTTAGTTGTTGTAGCTTTAGCCAGTACGGCATTCACCGACACTGATATTGAGTCAATGCTGACTCACAGTGACCCTATAGGGCAGGGTAGAACTGCCTCTTTTCGGTGTCCGAGACTGTAATTCTTTAGAGGAGTAGAAAGCCTCATCTTTCTCCAGGTAAAGCAAAAGCTCTTGCCTTTCACCATTTTCTTGCTTATTCATATCCTTTCTACTCTACTTATTAAACTTATTTTTTAAATAACCATTAGAATTGTAATGGTGTTTACATTGATTTTGTAGATCACTTAACAAAAAGAATTTCTAAAATCTTGAAGCAATGATATTTAATCTGTCACCTGTCTGTAGAGCACATTCCTCTCTTTCATAATAAAGACATGTGCATCACACACTCATACACATTCTATCATGCATTGTTATTGTGAGATTGTGCTGTATACATTTTGAGGATGTTGTCTTATCCTTCTTTTACTACTTATATTTTAAAATAGGTGTTTTTATTTTCGAAATATTATGTTCTTAAATGTATCATTTCTTATAAACAGTCAAGCTATTACTTTTCTATATATTCATTTATGCACTCAAAATAACTATTAAGCATTAAAAAGATAAATTTCCATCAGGCTGGAAAAATCTAGCACAAGCACCTCATTGATATCCATCTTACTGAACTCTTTCATTGATATTAATGATTTGGGGAGCAATGTGTAATTCTACATAAAAATTATATTCTTTTAATAAAATGGGTACATTTCATTTTCTCTTCAAATGGTTATACCAATTTAAATATAATGCTTTATTTGATCTTTGAAATCACTTTAGATCTAGAGGATCATAGTGAATAATTTTCTCTTTTCTAATTTTGAATAAAATATGTCATCTTTCCTTATTTAAAAATCTGCTTCCATCTTACACTAGGTAAGGTAAGAATATTTTCTTCTATTCTTCTATATATATATATAACAAGGTGGAAGTATTAAACAATGCACTTTCCATATCTTTTTTCTTCTTTAATCTCTTAAAATTTATTGTGATTTTTCTGCAGGTTCAAATAAATGACAGCCACTATAATATCTTGATAATTTAGAAGAGTCTTTATTAGGTTATAACTGGACTGCTAGAATCTAAAAGCAATTCTTTTATTGCAGTACTGAGTGCACATTTCAGTCCATCTTTAAAGGCAAAAACGGATTTATCATTTGTCTAGGACTTAAGCAAGCATGGACAGAAGCAAACCACAAAATGAATGTTACTGTTCTTTAGTGTTACAGAATACAGCATTGGTTATAGCAGCCTGGTTCCTAGTGAAAACATCGAAAGGAACAATATTATTCATTACAATGTTCTGATCTTGAGAACCTGAGAGCACATTCTAAAATCAATCGCTAGAGGACTTTCCAAGGAGGGAGGGGGAAGGGGGCAGTTCATTCAGCAGCTAACAAAAATGGAGTTTCTTTTGCTAGTCTGCCTCAATTTAGTTTCTCCGTTTTATTAAGATTTACCCTTAATAAGTTTTCAGCTGTATTACAGCATCCAAAAGTCCTTAAAATTCAGATATATGGATGGGCCTTTATGGTTTTTACCGCTATTATGAGTTTAGGTTATTTCTCTCAAACACGTGATATTTGGAAAATGAAAATGTTTAAACAGTCATGTTCAGTCATCCTGAACAGGCAGTAGCTACGAAAGTAGTGAAGAATATGAGGCAATATACCGGTACTCTACTTCCCATGAAGAGACTGTTTTCCACTATTTTCTTTCATTAACAACTATGGAAAAGTCACAAATGAATTCACAGGTTCACTTCAGATATTTGAGCAGTCTAAATATTATGAAAGCCAACATATTTCTATAGCCAACCAATGTGGGCACAACATCAATAACATTTTGCCAAAATATTTCCTCCTCTAGCTGTAAAAAAGTAGTGGCTATAAAGGGTCATTTCCACTTCTCCAATTCTTTCTGACATTTTGCAGGGAATAATGTACCTGTTCTCAGGAAACCAACACCCAAGTGATGCCTCTCATTTTCCTTTTCTCTCCTCTGGTTGTACATGTGCTATCTGGAATGACTGGTTTTTCTGGAACCTACAAGTAATGATTGCTAGTATTATTAATAATAATTATGATTGGCATCTTATAAGATGGTTTTGCTAACACCTTGGAGACCAATAACAATGTTTTCAAAATGCACAGAAAAGACTGGGGAGAAATTTTCCAAAATTTGAAAAGTAGTTGGCCTTTGGTACTAAGGTTATGGTGTTTGTTTTGTTTTGTTTTGCTTAATCCTTTTTTAATATTTTTTAAACTTAAGGGTTTTTTTTCTTTAAAAGCTTTTATAATATCAATAGAAATATATCTTTTAAATGGGTAAATCTTAACGTTATTTAATTAAGGATTTTCTAAACTTAGTCACTTCAATGCTCTTACTTTTAGTAACTGGAATTATACTAAGCCTCTTACTAGATGCAAATATAAACTGGATAATGTATCTGGAACAAGAATTTCCAGACATTTGTTAGTAAAAGCTGGGAAGCTATGACCACAAAAAAGAAAAGGAAGGAGAAGGAGGAGGAGGAGGAGGAGGAGGAGGAGGAGGAGGAGGAGGAGGAGGAGGAGGAGGAGACAGAGGAAGAGGAGGAGGCAGAGGAAGAGGAGGAGGAAGAGGAGGAGGAAGAGAAGGAGGACCAACCAGATGAGTCAGCTCCATAATCACACTCGCTGGAGCTGGAGCAGAACACAGTGGCCTTGCTGAGCCGGGGAAGCATATAAATTATTGACACACCCAAAGAATATTAAAACTGTGGAAGAGAACAATCGAAATAGGTACTGCACAGAAAAGTAATTTCAGAAATTCACTATATTGAGCGACTACTGAAGTGGGTACACCCACAGTAAACCTGCCAAACTCAACAAAGAACTGAGAACATATGGAAGGTTGAGCAACTTTGGCATTCCACTCAGCCAGAGCCGAGTCTCTGTCACTTATCTGATACCCCAGAGAGAACCATCTTAAGAGTAAGACTGTGATGAATTAAAGATACATGTCTTTAACCAATAAAATATAAAACAGAAAATGGAATAATTTTCAAGATATTGACTACTTCAAAATGATAGAAAATAAATGAAAGAAAAAGTAATAGATGGGAAAAGTGACAAGATGGTAACAATAACAGCTACCATCACCATACATGGATAGATAGGTAGATGTGAATGTATAGGTGTCTATAAAAGGTGTATGCATATATGTACATTAATTTATGGGTGTATATGTTCCCTAATATAATAAAGTACATATGTGGCACAGTAACAACTACTTCTTAACAAATCCAGACTTCATGGACCAGGACACTGGAGAACTCCCTAAGAATATTACCCTGAGGTATACTTTAAAACTTGAGCTGAAATTAGCCCTTAAGGTCTCCTTTTAGCCAGATAACTGAAAAAATGCATACCCTCTGTAAGACTGTGCTCCTTTAAAAAAATCATCTACATAAGCCTAAATGCTCAACAATTAGATAATGAGATAAAATGGTAGGGGCGAGAAAATAATATCAATGGAAATAGAACAACTAGAACAGAAATAAATGTTCACATATAGTGAGGAATGCATACTACATTCATTAATAATTTGTGTAGAAATTGTTGATTGGGAACCTAAACTGCTGTGCAAACCTCCACTAGGAACACAATGCATTATTATTTTCTTTTAAGTTAATGGACGAAACATCCTATTTAAAAGACAAAGACGGTCAGACTGAATAAAGACCTACTAACGTGCAATCTATATGCATTTTGTAAATATATAGGCACAATTATGTAAAATAACAGAAAAAAGATATATCATGAAAACTATAGTCATAGTAATGCTGGAGTGGCTATTCCAATATTTGAAAATTTATAATAGAAGAAGTATTACCCAAAATAAAAAGAGATGCATCATAATGATGAAAGTGTCATTCATGATGAAGATAAAATAATACTTAATGCATATGCACTTAAAATTTCAAAGTATACCAAAGAAAGCTGATAGAATTGGAAGAGGAAATAGAGAAATCCACAGATACTGTTGAATATTTCAAGACTCCTCTTCTAAAAGAACTAAAAATAAAATCGCAATGTATGTACAATAACAAATGATTTGGTTTAATTAACATGGTGACACTGTGCACTAGTCTTGGGTTGCTAACCACAAGGTTGATGGTTTAAATCCACCTGCTCCAAGAAAGAAAAATGAGACTGTCTGCCTGGCACTGCTGTTTGATATAACATAGATGATAAAGACCTGCAATCTTGGAAACTGCCCACAGGGTTGCTATGAGTCAGAACGGAGTCAAGAGTACTGGGTTTTGTTGTTTATCTACCCAACAAGTACAAAATATATAATCTTTTCAAATACAAAAGAAGCTTTAAACACAGATAAACTTTATGCCAGCTAATAAAAAACTCAATACCTTAAGATTGGAAACATATAGTATATATTCTCCAACAACAATTTAAATTTTAAATCAGTAACAAAAAGACATCTAGAAAATTCTCAATTATTTGGAAATAAGACATTTAAAAAAAATCTATAGGTCAAAGAGAAAATCAAGTAAAATTATAAAATATTGTGAACAGAATGATAGTGAAAATGTGAGCATATTGAAGGTAATCAAGCGGCCATCAAGCTCAGAAGCAACAAAGCCCACATGGAAGAAGCACACCAGCCTATGCAACCACGAGGTGTCGAAGGGATCAGGTGTAAGGCATCATCAGAACAAAAAATCTTACCATAGTGAATGGTGTGGAGTGGAGATCCAAAGCCCATTAGTAGACCACTGGAGATCCCCTTGCAGAGGGGTCTCGGGGAGGAGATAAGCCAGTCAGGGTGCGATGTAACAATGATGAGAAATACAACTTTCCTCTAGTTCCTAAATGTTTTCTCCCCGCTCCCACTACCATGACTCGAATTCGATCTTGCAAGTCTGGCTAGACCAGAGGAGGTACACTGGTACAGATAGGAACTGAAAATCCAGGGAATCCAGGACGGATGAGCCCTATAGGACCAGTGGTGTGAGTGGCAAAACAGGGAGGGTAAAGGGAGAAGGGGTAGGAAAGAGGGAACCGATTACATGGAACTGTGTGTGGCCTTCTTCCTGGGGGACAGACAACCAAATAGTGGGTGAAGGGAGACGTCGGACAGGGCAAGATATGACAAAATACCAGTTTATAAACTATCAAGGGCTGATGAGGGAGTGGGGAGCGGGGAGGGAGGGGAAAAATGAGGACCTAATGTCGGGGGTTTAAGTGGAGAGAAAATGTTTTGAGAAACGATGTACAAATGCGCTTTACACAATTGATGTGTGTATGGATTGGGATAACAGTTGTATGAGCCCCTAATAAAATGTTAAAAAAAAAAAAAAAGAAAATGTGAGCATAACAATAAATTAAAATAATTCTGAATGTTCAATGAAAACCTAAAAATAAAACATACTTGAATATTAACCTAATCTAGCAAATAGAAGGTGGTGGTGGGCAGGGGGCGGGGGGGACTCAATTTAAAAAACTGAAGTCAGCATAAAACCATGAATACAAATACAAACGCTAAATAAAATACAAATAAAGCCATGGCATCCGTATTACAAAAGAATGAAGTATCACAATTAAGTGAATTCATTGCATAAATGTTTTCATGGCCTGATATCAGTAAATTGATTCATAGAATTATTCATATCAACTGATCAAAATGGGGGTTAAAAGGTCAGCTGAATAAATGCCCCAAGGCATCTTAAAAAGTCCACTTTTATTCCTGATAAATACCTTAGTGGAATAGGAGTGGAAACATATTATGGCGCCCATGCTCTGGTGAGGTGTCGTGGAGCGAGTGCTGGACCTGGGAACCACAGGAGGCAATGCTGCCAGGGCCTGCACTCTTTTCGCAAGGGCTGGTGGGTCTCCCCTGCATCACCGTGTCAATCCGTTTGAAAAATCCATCCTCTTTTCCTCTTAACTGTTACTTTACTGAGCATGATATCATTCTGCAAGGACTGGTCCCTGCTGATAATATGCTTCATTTGAAGCCAAAAGTTAGCGTGATGTTTAATGTGGAAATATTAGAAAGTCTGAGTTAGGTAATAGTATCTGTGATTGAGGGGGAATTCAAGCCTCCAACCTCCCAGTTAGCAGATCCGTGCATTAATCGCAGGCATAGGGACTCAGAGATAGTGAGAGTTGGGCTCCTGACCACCTCAGTAAAGGGAGTTAAACTCTTCTGCCCCTCTCCATCACAGTGCATATGAAAGCAATGCTCTCGTTATACTGCAGTCTATTAAGCGTGCAATGGAATTATGAAAAGTTAGAAATTTCAGCCCAACCCACAATGCCATGAATGCCCCTTTACTTAAAGCAGGGTTAGGTTACCACAAACTTTCAATTTGTAGCAACACCTAGTATCTGCAAAGCGCAATAAAGTGAAGCACAGTAAACCTGGAGCTGAGCATTTGTATCACCAGGAGCTCCCTCTAGAGGAGAAGCCAGGAAAATGTCGGAATCATATGGATGTGGTCCCTTTTGTTATGGATTGCTGGTTTATTGAGTCAGATAATTATCTACTTTTATCCTTCATAGCAGAATAATGTTCACAATTTGAGTGACAGAGATCCTGAACAATAAACATATGATATCACTTGCCAAAGTTCAGATTTTGACCATATTACAAGAAGTAGCATGCCCTGCTTACAGTAAGAGGTAACACTCAGCTTCTACATGTGAAGGTATTAGTTTAATGGCATTTATATAACCATTTCAATGGCACATTGCTTGTACATTATACAAATGATATTAACTATACTGGAGCTTAAGTTCTGAGCACCAGGTTTTGAGAAGGCTAAAGTTTACAGTGGGAACACTCCTTAAAGACTCCATGAAAGAGTAACAGTATAAACCTTCGGGGATGTAGCAGGGTCCTTCTTCAAAGGGACCTGTCCTTCCCCTCACTCAAGGGGTTGTGGGTCTGTAAACAGGCTCAGGTCTGGGAATTGGTTGAGGAGGTCGTGACTCTAGTCTGCTGTTCACCTGATCTAACATTTTTCTGCCTGTATAGGCCACGTAAATATTTATTAGGTTTCCCACGTATTTCACTCCTAGGAATACCATGGCTAAGTAGCCAAAGAAATAAGTCCACACAAGACAGGTTGTTCTGATTATTACAATGACCATGCCCACCTTGTCTCTGTTGAGTCAGTGCTGACACCTGGCCCCTACCATTACAAGTCCCAGAGAGCCCCACTGTAGGGAAATGTGGGAGTACACTTAGGGAAGCTCCCACTGTTAATCCTGGTGAACATAAAATAGCAATCCCAGGAGTCTGCAGAGGTGCTGGGCCCACTTCAAACACTTGCTCCTTGTGGTTGTGGTGATGGTGTGTCCTCAGGGCACTCCCTTTTTGGGTCTATGGGATTATTCTGATAGCGCCATTTCAACATACCAATTTCCCTAAGATTTTGGATGCCTTCTTCTACAGTGTACCAAGGCAGGTCAGGTACCTCAAGTTGGTCTCATCTAGGCCATCTGGCAGTCATTGCTTCGGTGAACCAACCAAATAAGCTACTAGATCCTCTCTTAGCCTCTCTTGCTGAGACAATGAAGGAAGAATCTGTGCTTAGGGCCCCATATCAAGAACCTCAGACTGGCCTAATGTTACATTCCTTGCACCAGTATCCGCCATCCTTAAGAACCATTCCCAGGGATAGTCCCCAGGCTTCTGCTTGTACGTATTAGAAAACTTGAGCAGATCTTTATGAGGATAGCACACTTCTTCCTGAGTCGTCATCTGAACCTCACCTTTAGGAACTTTCTGAGACTTAATTCTAGTTATAGGT
The DNA here is from genome assembly GCF_000313985.2 of Echinops telfairi. Taxonomy (NCBI): domain Eukaryota; kingdom Metazoa; phylum Chordata; class Mammalia; order Afrosoricida; family Tenrecidae; genus Echinops; species Echinops telfairi. Next base: position 45,810,593 of record NW_022103958.1, on the reverse strand, counting down.
CTAGAGGAAATAATGGGTGGTGGGGTGTTTCCTGGGGGCTCTCAGCAATGTCTTGTAAGGCATCTCCCTCAGACAATGCTCCGATGCAGCCCTACCTGGCATTGCAGCTTGAACTGTTTGGTTAATCTGCTCAAGTGTGGGTTGTTTTACTGATAGTGGATTAATCCCCTCAGGTGGGAGGAGTGGAGCTTTTGACTGGGATGGCTCAAAAGACTCTAGGGACTCAATATCGTCCTCTTCTGGATCATCATCCCATATGTTCCCATCCCATGTTTCAGGGTCCAATTCTTTCTGATTAATGCCCTTACTTTAATATCAGACTCTGTTCTAGCCCTGCAGTTCAGCTGACACTGCAATTCAGCTCCTCGTATGATGAGACTCTGGATTTGGTTCTCAGCCATGTCAGCTCTTTTACTAGAGGAGAGAAGGCTCACCTTTGTAGCACATGCAGAAATTTTAGCTCTGTTATTTGGTACTTGAGATGTGTTTCTGAGGTTCTGAGATTATCCCTTTCCTTGCTCACATTTTCTAGTATACGGAGAACCAGCCAACCAGCTTCCCTAGACTTCTCATCCTGACAAAACTGCTGGAAAATATCAAACATGCGATCACCCATAGCCTCTACTCTCACCAACACTTCGTCTATTGGTGGGGATATTGTGGATATTAGCTTTGTGACTTCACACCATGGATTAACACCACCCTCTCTAGTAAGAGTGGCAACTTATTTGTGCTTAGGGGTAGAGGCAGCATTCTCAGTGCTGTTAGGCCTAATAAGGCTGGAGAACAAATTTGAGAAGCACATCTTTCTGATCTTGTTTCTCTAGAACCACTCCCAGCACCAATTGTGTTAGGCAGGATTCTCCTAGACTCTAGGACCTAGGAAAACAAAACTAGGACACTTATGCATACATAATATAGATATAGATATATAAAGGTTTATACAGCAGGAAGGAATATAACAGCTAATTAGTCCACACAACAGTATAGAGAGCTCAGTTCAACTTACGTGGAACAGGTAATACACTGGAAGTCCTTCAATTCATGTGGGTTGCCACGTCCAAGGTCAAGCAAGCAGATGGCAGAGTCCTTCCTCAAGCAAGTCAGGCAGTGTCTGCCCACAGGCAGCAAACAGCAGGCTGGGTCATCAATAGTCAGTAGCTCGGGAGCTTAGGGAAGCAGGCCCAGATGGTATAATGAACTCAAGCAATCCAAGGCGACAGTATCTACCAGTCTCAAGCTCCAGCGCTGTATACACCAGCAGTATGGCAAAGCAGATCTGGAAGGAGCCTCAAGCTCTACTGACACAAGCCAAGGGTTAGCTTGGTCCACAGGTGGTGTAGCTCACAGGTTGAGGAAGAGAACCACCTAAAGCAGTCACATGCTGGTCTGATCACCAGAGAGCAAAAGCGATGACAGCAAGCCTTGTATTTATCTCTTTGCCCTCCAATCAAACTGCAACCTGATTAATCCCACATGTTCCTATTGGCCAAGGTGACACAATAAACCTAACTATCACAAGTCTACACATAAATTCAGCCTCCTCAAGTTCTTTCTGATTATTAACCAAAAACAAACAGACAAACAACACAAAACCCCAAATTCCCTGCCATAGAGTCAATGCTGAGTCATAATGACCACCCCACCCCTATGTGTTTCATTTCTGAGACTGTAACTGTTTATGAGAATAGAAAGCCAAATCGTTTCCCCACAAGGAACAACTGGTGGTTTCGAACTACTGACCATGTGGACTACAACTCAACTCATAACCTCTAAACCACCAGAGCTCCTTGATCATTGACCAGCAATGTAAAAACCTTTGCCCTCTGAATGAACGTGGTTCAAACTGGATTACTACCTTTCCCTGAGTGGGGCAGTCTTGACCTCAGGGCACTTACCTGGGCGTGCCCAGGTAACATTCCCTCACCAAGATGGGCAGAGGGCTCCAGAACAAGTCCTGTAAACTTTCCCACTCTGCACATACACTCTGCACATACATACACGTGTATGTATCTCAATTGTGGTCCCTTTTCAGCTACCATGTTCCCACCTAAGATGGTGATTAATTGATCTGGGGCCAATCGTGATTTTTGTGGAGAATTTACTTTGTCTTCCACACTTTAATTAGGCATACATTTGGACACGTTATCAGGAGAGACCGGTCCCTGGAGAAGGACATCATGTTCGGTGAGGCAGAGGGGCCGTGAAGAAGAGGAAGGCCCTCCAGGAGATGGGCTGACACAGTGGCTGCAACAATGTGCTCAGGTCAGGAAACAATGGTGAGGACGGGGAAGGGCCGTGCAGTGTCTCCTTCAGTTGTGCAGAAGGTCGCGATGAGGGAGAACCGACTCGATGGCCCCTAACTACGACAACGGCAACCTAAGTTAGCCTCAGGGCTGTGAATCCTTTGAAGGCCATGATGGCCGTATGCTGGTGGTCCCCCTCATTCCGATGATTCATTTTTGTCTGTGTCACATCTTTGTCTCATGTAAGACTTAGTAAAAGGGGTCTCTCTACAATATTTGAAGTTGGGGTCTTCCCCCCTATAGAACACACCATTTCTCAAAAACTCACAGAGAGAGCATGTGGTAGATCTGAAGTGCAACCTATTATTTTTCCTTAATCTGAACAATATTCCATTTCCTCCAAAATAAGACATAAAAGAGAAACTGGTGGTGGAGGCTGTGAATAGAACTTGAGCAATAATTAAATCTATTTTCGGTCTTTCTTATGGGCACCAGGGAATCACCCGAGAGGAAACACAGCTCAGACTCCACACTAATGATGCAGAACCCCCGAGCACTGCTCTAGAGGCCACTTCGTATTCCCCTACGGGATACGTTTAAGGGAAATGGTAGTGGAATTCTTACACAGCCTGCCCTGGGGCCCATGACAAACTCTTCTTGTGGAGCAGAAGGAAATAGGAGATGTGAGATTTTCTCCCTGGTCCTTGAGCTTCCAAGATTTTCCTGAACTCTGTGCCTTTATAAGGAGATGCCCACTGTCTCCATCCTCCTCTTGCTGCTGCCAATGCACCTGTAACATTTTCCAATGTGTAGCGTTTTACTGGCTTTGAAAGATTAACTTAATCTTTTTCATCTAACAGCGAGAACTTTTCTTTGGTAACATTATAGGAAGAAAAAAATGTCACACGTTGATTAAAAAACAAAAGAACTTGGGATATGTTGGAAATGGATAGATTTCAACTTCTTCACAGATTTTTAAATTCCTACCAATTTTATCCAAGTAACCTCAATCTTCTGTAATAAATATAACCGCAGCTTTGCACACAGTGGATCTGCCTTTGAATTTCATGTTGAATTACCTGTGGAGGATACTCGTTCTCCACTAACAGACATACGCAAACCTTTCACATGACTGACGTTGGTCCTTCTGGTGAGGTTCTTACTCATGTGTTGAGACCGGGTTTGGAAGATAGTAGGTAGGTGGTAAGCATATCAGGAAACGATTCGGAGCACAAAGAATCTTGGGATCCAGAAAATCAATTACTCTTTCCCTTGGTTCCTCTAGGTTTCCTCAGTGTCCTCTTCCTAAAAGAAGTGGCAGATGAAACAATGTATGTGGCTCGGTGATGCTGTTATCTGGTGGCATGGGTCCTTTTAGGGAAATAAATGCATGAATTGGTGTAAAATCCGGGGAAAGGGAATTGGATGAGAATAAGTTTGATGGTGATCATGGTTCCTTTACAGGAGATCCCTGACTCTTGGGGACAGAGTTACAGTCACTTGGAGGGGCATCTTCTCCTCTAAATGTGCATGGGGAAAGAGCATGGTTTTAAAAATCAAGTCAGAAGAGCAGGTGTTCACCTTCTGCTGCTGTCAGCGCAGCATCCATGGGAACCTCTGTCCTCTGACACTGCACACTGGTCTATGTCTCACCGTCACCTGTCTCTTACTGCTTTAGTTCAGGAAACCCAGCTGAGCAACCTGTTGACTACTTGTACACACGAGGATTTACCTTATTTTCTGTGAATAAAGAATAAAGATGTGGCCCTTTCCCTTGGGCATTTTACAGCAGTAGATAAAGAACAAAAAAAGTTCAATATAACCTGTAACACTAAAATGTAAGTATGCTTATGGTGGTGTAGGTGCCCATGTACCTACTATGGACTATTTTTCATTTTATTTGTGTTCATCAGTGTCTGTGTCTGTTGGAAATGAAAGAGGAATGAGGCTAATGTGTGCTTCTGTGAAGGGACTCTTCTGGAAGAATATCCCTCCTAAATGAGATCTTGAAAGACCTGTGGTTGTTAGCCAGATGAACAAGGGACGTATCATGGTAATATTCTATAGATGCCCTTTCATTACATTGCTTCCTCATTGTTGGCATCTCTTTGAGCTTTGTGTCAAGTATTCATGCTATCCCCTTTCCTGAACCTAAGAAAGATTTCTAGAAACAGTGTTCCTGCAGCTTCACTCAAATGTCTGCGCTTGTGAGGGTGCAAAGGGTGGCAGAAAGAGGAACGAGTCAAAAGCTGAGCTGAGATGATAAGATCTAGAGATGCTAAGAACCAACCAGGTAGTGCCTCACACTAAATGGGTGTTAATTCAGAAAGGATCTAAAGTAAAATAGCTTGTGTTGTGAAAATGTATTCTCATATTGGCTGTTTTGACAACAGATCATACTTTTATTTATAAACAATTTTTTGCCAGTTTGATTTAATAATTGTTAGATTCATCCATCATACTAATATTTGCTGCACATGTATGCTATTCTGAGAACCACACTAGGCACTGTGGCTAAAACTTGACTATGGTTTGTATCTTCCTCTCTAAGATTATTTGGCTCTAGGAGCTAGATCTTTGGACTAACTTTCCAGTATGTTTCCAAATGGAGTTTTAAAGTTGATTGTATTAATTTCCCCATATTATTTGCTCAACAGATCAGGTTGATTGTGTATTCCCATTGTGGTGAGCATACAAGGACACTAGTGCTATATTTACATCTAGCACTATATCTCTGAGTAGAGAGAAAAACCCTGAAGATAAACAGGGAGGTATAACAATGTCCAATTTTTCACCTTTTTATTTGGGTGTTGAAAATTCATACATTTCAGATGTGGGTTATTAAACATTTAAAATTTTATTAGTATGTTTTATTCAAAGCACGGGGTGATGGAAAACAAAACTGAAACGGAGAAGATTGAGGAGTTCAGCTCTTTTGGGAGATGATAAGAGTGCGTCGCCCTTTAAAACATTTTAGGGGATTGTGAAACTGGTTCTTATTTTATTAAAATTAAATCAATACTCCCACTTCCCCCATGGCTAATCAAAACATGGCTAGTGCTAGTGCAACCATTTATTTTTGTGTTACTTGATATGAGAATACATTCCATTTGCCAGATCTTCCTGATGTAAGAAATCAGAGGCATTGTTTTCAAAAGATGTTTCAATCTCTGGAAGTAGTGGACACATGGTGCAGGTCAGAGGAAGGTGATGATGGACCGGAGAGGGTGAATAATGCTGTGTGTACTGAGTAAGGAACTGCTCAAGTCGGTGGTTTAAATGAAACTTCTATCACGATTGTAGGTTTGTAGCTTTGGAAACTCATTTATTGTTCAAATTAATAGGAGGTCGAAAGTGGAGACAGGATTCCCAATGGTATTATCCACAGTCTGCCATTACCTCTTGGTTCCCCAACTTCTTTCTTTTTTAAATCATTTTACTGGGGGCTCGTACAATTCTTATCACAATCCATACAACCATCCATTGTGTCAAGCACATATATACATTTGTTGCCCTCATCATTCTCAAAACATTTGCCTTCTACTTTAGCCCTTAATATCAGCTGCTCATTTCCCCCTCCCTCCCACTCCCCCCGCCCTCATGAATCCATAATAATTCATAAATTATTATTGTTTTGTCATAAGTTACACTGTCCGATGTCTCCCCCCACCCTCTTCTCTGTTGTCCATCCTCCAGGGAGGAGGCTATACGTAGATTCTTGTAATCGGTTACCCCTTTCCACTCCACATTCCCTCCACCCTCCAGGCATTGCCACTCTCACCACTGGTCCTGAAGGAGTCATCTGTCCTGGATTCCTTGTGTTTCCAATTCCTATCTGTACCAGTGTATATCCTCTGGTCTAGCCAGATTTGTGAGGTAGAATTGGGATCATGATAGTGGGGGGGGAGGAAGCATTTAAGAACTAGAGGAAAGTTATATGTTTCATCATTGCTACTCTCCCCAGCTTCTTTTAGGCAAGCTATTCCCAGAGAAACATGTCCAATCTGTAAGATACTTTGGTTCTCATTCTTCACACATAACTCTCATGGCTATCTTCTCAGAGAAGAGCTGTATGTGCAGAGCAGCAGAAACAACAACAACAAATCCACACAATCCCGAGGTAAGAACAATGTGGCAAGAGCAGCTTAAGAGATAGTTGTTTGCATTAACAAAAGGAAATTAATTAAATGGAATGACTTCTCAGTGGAATTAAATTAATTGTTCTGTTATCAGAAATGTGAAATACAAAATAGATGATTCTTTTGCTCTTCTCTTCTTTGGCTAGACTACACCCACAATGGAATCCACCATTTGATGAAGCATTGCTTCGCGGCACTGAAAAGGTACCAACTAAAGAAGCATGATTGTTTGCTGAGGACCCTGGAATTGTTCTGGGAATTCTAGATGTGGTTGATAGTCAGGGGGGCAACCCATACGCTTTCTATCTCTGAAGGACTTACCCTCATAGGCCCTCGTTTAGCATTCACGTTAAAAAGAAACAAATGATGAGACCGACCAATCAGACCCCGGTGACTGAGTTCTTCCTCCAGGGACTCTCTGATGATCCCCACACCCAGAAACTGCTCTTTGTCTTATTTCTGTTTGTCTACCTGGTCACTGTGCTTGGAAATCTGCTTCTCATGTCCCTTGTTCGGCTCGACTCCCGTCTTCACACGCCCATGTATTTTTTTCTCTGCAACTTGTCTCTGGCAGACCTCTGTTTCTCCACCAACATCGTCCCCCAGGCCCTCGTTCACCTGCTGTCCAGGAAGAAGACCATTTCATTCCAACGTTGTGCAGCTCAGCTTCTACTCTTCCTCATTTTGGGTGGGACACAATGTGCTCTTCTGGCAGTGATGTCCTACGATCGATACGTGGCCATCTGCAATCCTTTGCATTACTCCAACATCATGACCTGGAGGGTGTGTGTCCAGCTAGCTACAGGGTCATGGACCAGCGGCCTTTTTGTGTCTGTTGTGGACACCACCTTCACACTGCGGTTACCCTACCGAGGCAGCAACACCATTGCTCATTTCTTTTGTGAGGCCCCTGCCCTGTTGGTCCTCGCCTCCACCGACACCCACACTTCAGAGATGGCCATTTTTCTTGTGGGGGTCGTGATTCTCCTCATACCTGTTTCCTTAATTTTGGTCTCCTATGGCAACATTATAGTGACTGTGATTAGGATGAGGTCAGCTGCTGGGAGGCTGAAGGCTTTCTCTACCTGTGGCTCCCACCTCATGGTTGTCATCCTGTTTTATGGGTCAGCAATTATCACCTACATGACCCCAAAGTCTTCCAAAGAGCAGAGAAAACTAGTGTCTGTATTCTATGCAGTGGTAACTCCCATGCTTAACCCCCTCATCTACAGCCTGAGGAACAAGGATGTGAAGGGGGCTCTGAGAAAAGCAGCCGCAAGGAATTCCCTGTGCAAACTTGGGTTCTACCACTGACACTGAGCTCACAGACGCTGATGCCCCTTCTTGTAAGACTTGAGTAGTTCTCTTCGTTGTGAACCTGTAATATGACAAGAGTCTCATCTTTGGCCTTTGGCGAACAGTCAACCACATAACTATTGTGCTAGCACAGTTTCATTTAACAAACATTAAACACTTACTATGAGCTAAATGTAGTCTCACATGAGTTCTCCTTAGAGGCAAGAATTGTGAGACTTTTTTTACATAGTTATATAGTTTGGAAATGTTGTCAAGATAGACCTGTTCCAGGCAAAAGACATCACATTCAGTAAAGTCGAAAAAGTCCAAACCAAACTCACTGCCATTGAGTCAGTGCTGAGTCTTAGCAACATTATAGGACAGGATAGAACTGCCCCTTTGAATTTCCTAGACTCTGATTTACAGGAGTAGAAAGCCCTGTCTTTCTCTTGTGGACTGGCTTGTGGTTGTGAACTGGAAGCATTACCAAGTAGAGAGGCAGCAAAAATGAGGAAGGCCCTCAAGGAGATGGATTGACACCCTGGCTGCAACAATCGATGCAAACAAGGCAACAGTTGTAAGGATGCCACAGGATGGGGTAATGTTTTGTTCTATTGAGCATAAGATCATTGTAGGTCAGAATCCACTCAATGGCATCTAACAATAACAGGTGGCGTGTGTGTGTGTGTGTGTGTGTGTGTGTGTGTGTTGTGAACTATTGATAACGTGAGCTGAATGAAGCACCCCAATAGAGAGAACAACTAAGATTCATTAGCAACTTTATCACAGCAATGCCGTAACAATTCATTGCACTCCTTGATATCTATAACAATATCTTTCCCTAGAACCATTTTCAGAAGGAAGTAGAGGGCAAAACAATTTTTTAAAAAAAGCAAATCAAGAAAACAGAGCTGCTACAGTTCCTGGTTCTGGTCATGGGCTCTAAGTTGATAATCATTGCTTCTTCCTTTTCCCCTCCTTTTCAAGGTGTTCTTATTTTCTCCAAGCAACTCATTTGGCTGGGGTTCTTTGCCTGGCATGTTGCTATTGTGTTTCCCTAGAATTGCTTTCCTGTCACATTTGAGTGCTTGGCATTCTTATTGACTCTCTGCAGTTTCTCTCTGACCAGAGCAGTTGTTCAAGGAGATTTAACCAACTGAAAGGCTGGAGGTTCGAGTCTACCTAAGGGAACTCTGTGAAAACGGCCTGACTGCCAGTGGAAACTCTAGGGAGCGCCGTTCTACTGAGACTCCCTTGGGGTTGCCATTGGTTGCAATCAGCTTGTCTTCAAATAAATGTTTATTGTTAAAGGACGTGTTATAAGAAATACCAGGGTTCTAAACTTGGCCCTTCTTATCTTGAGTCGTAATCAGCAATCTAATTTGTCCTTAGACATCAGAATTAAAGACTTCAGGCAACAGAATGTTGCCCATCTTTTTCAGGATTATGAAGACACCAATACCAGGGAGAGGTTTTTGCTTCCAAGTTATTAGACCACTATGATGATAGTCCTTCTTTGGAAATCAAGGCACTCTAAATAGAAGACCAAACCCACAATGTGGATAGCAAAAACGCTTCACTGGGTTACGGGTGAAATGAAATTAACTGCTCCACCTGGATATCTTGTTTTGTCAACTACTACAATCTCATTGCTGCAGGGTCAGTGTCCTGTGTTGACCACTGTTTTTAAAGTTTATGTTACATTGTATGAAACAGGACTCCAGCCTCTCAGAGATTGTTCCCTAGCTGGTTGTAACTGAGACTTCAGCAGCTCATTCCACAGCTTTATCAAGTCAACTGCTTATGGATAATGGGATGCTTGCTGCTACAAATAAATGTAGTGTGAGTCCACTACCACAACTTATTTAAACCATAAATAGGCCTTCTGATTGGAATTGATCTTATGTGAGATACCTTTGTATATTGATGAGAATTTTAGAAATCAATGAAAAGTGATGCTAAAAGAAATCTGCACTTCTTTTTCTGAGAACAAAGCATGACTAACTCCTCAGTGACAGAACTGGCCCAGTGTAATCAACATACCACCAAAGGTCGATTGGTTCTCTTGGTGAAGAATGGTGTACCAAGTCTCAGTTTTGGTAAGTGTAAACAGTCCAACAAATCACTACCACATATGACATAAAGAATTTTAATCACACTTGAAAGGTACCTAGTGCCCCATTTCAATTGATGCTATTCCCCTAATCTTAGCTACAAATCATTGCTATTAAAATTTTTTTCATTGCTATATATTTTGTCACTAAATATTTATTCTTTTTCTAACATTTTACAGAAATTCAATCACATAAAATATTATTGGGTATTTTGCTCTGGTTTCTTTTACACACATTGATTAGACATATCCATTTTGAGACCTTGTATATATCATTATTCTGTTCCCTTTTATTGCTAAGTAGTATTCTTTGCATATTCCATGAGGTGATGGGAAGCCTATACATAATCAAGAATACAGGTTGAAAAAAAAGATGTATCCCATCTTTTCTGATGAAATAGACAAAGATGTGGGCACAGATGGACACATTTCAGATGTCAAGGCATAAAAAGAAGTCATTCATGTTTGATCACCTCAAACACTTTTCTTCGTGAAGTGTAAATTGGTGGTTTTTACACAAGAGGAAAGAAGTAGAATAGAAAGAGTATTAACAATTTGGGACATCAACTAAGAAAGAATAGGTTATGACCAAGTGTATTAGTTCCTGCTGCCACAACAAATTACCCAAACTTGACTACTAATGTATCTGCGGGTCAAGTATTAATGTTCACAGAGTCAGACTGAAGTATGCAGGTGCTACTGTGAAAAAGAAACAGAAAGCTTCATCATTGCACCAAAAACTAGTCATCAAATTTGGGCCTCTGATTTTTTTTTCCCTGATGACTGAATTCAAATGAAAGAATAAATCTAATGCTCTTAATTTGACATCTAATACTATGAAAATGGTCAATAAATGCTGCTATGCGGAGAGACATTGGGTCTCCACTCAAGTACTCCCTCAACGCAAGAATACTTTCTTCTATTAAATAGGCATTCTATGATGCTCATCTTCCCGACACAACCGCTGAAGACAAAGCGGGTATAGCAAATGTGGTGAAGAAAGCTGGTGGTGCCCGCCTATCAAAGGATATAGCGTCTGGGGTCTTAAAAGCTTGAAGGTAAACAAGCGGCCATCTAGCTCAGAAGCAACAAAGCCCACA
>NW_022103958.1:45792632-45798901 GCF_000313985.2 Echinops telfairi | reverse complement strand
TACAAATGCGCTTTACACAACTGATGTGTGTATGGATTGTGATGAGTTGTATGAGCCCCTAATAAAATGATTAAAATTTTAAAAATAAATAAATAAATAAATGCTGCTACGACAATGATTATAACACTTGATTTACCTTCCTCTAAAAACCACTTCTTGTCCACTAGTCATCCAAAATCACTATAACCTCTGCTCTTCAACTCCTAATACAATATAATGATTTTGTCAATAAAATAAATATCAATGACCTAATATATGTTATGATCTGTTTAAGATATGAAAGGTGATACCTCATTAAACAAAACAAATAAAAATCTCTACTCTTATAGTACCTTCTCAATAGGAAGAGAAATAGCAAACAAATTGTGGAAGTAGAATGCACAGTAAGTTTGATGGAGATAAGTCAATAGAGAAAGATAAAGCAGTGAAGAAGGAGATATGCCTTGGAGTGTTAGATACCATCTGGAAAGCTTCACTGAGAAGCTTGAGCAAGATCAAGAGGTAAAGTCAGTGTGGTCAAGAAAAGCAAAGAGCAAAAGAAAAGAATGAATGCTATTTGCAAAAATTTGTTGATTTGTTTTCATTTTTTAAAAGTCAAACAGGTATCATTTCTATGAAAATTTTTGCTCTGCCATATATTTCCATGGTAATCATAAACAGTTAGTTATTAAACTGGGTGTTTTGCATGCATTATCTTGTTTAATTCTATGGGTACTATTATTGGGTCCATCTTGTAGCCAAGGAATTTGAGGCACAGAGGTGAGGAATTTTTCCCAAGTTAGGTGTCTAGTAAGTGTTGGCATCAACATATGCTTCCTGGGTTGTCTGAAGGAAAACCATCACTTTAACAAGGAGGCACATCATCCATTCACTCTCTCAGAATAGAAAGTGTACCTGCAAAGACAAGCAGATATATGTGCTTGAATAGGGTAGGTAACTAAGGTATACACCTCATTAAGTTTAATTGTTTTTTTAATTAAAATTTCTATTTGTTTTTTTATATATAATTATGCAAGAATACCCAATTACTTATTTTGTATCAGAGCACATTTCCTTCATGATGATTGTAGCCTTGAGTTGGCTCTCTGCCTTTTTTACATATGTAATCAGTTTATCTGTTAATAATGTTAATTCTTTTCTTCAAATTTCTTCATTTTATTCTATTGTCATTGACCAAGATGCTACAAAATGTTAAAACATGCCTGATTGTTATTTATTTATTTGTTTGTTTTAAATCATTTTATTGGGGGTCTATACAACTCTTATCACAATATATACATGCATTGTGTCAAGCACATTTGTACATATGTTGCCATCATCATTTTCAAAACATTTTCTTTCTACTTGAGCCCTAGGTATCAGCTCCTCATCTTTTCCCCCTCTTCCCTCTCCCACACTCCCTTCATCATGAACCCTTGATAATTTATAAATTATCATTATTTTTTCATGTCTTACACTGACCGATGTCTCCCTTCACCCACTTTTCTGTTGTCCATCTCCCAGGGAGGAGGTTATATGTAGATCCTTGTAATCAGTGCTCCCTTTCTACCCCACCTTCCCTCCACCCTCCCAATATCGCCACTCTCATCACTGGTCCTGAGGGATTCTTCTGTCCTGGATTCTCTGTGTTTACAGCTCCTATCTGCACCAGTGTACATCCACTGGTCTAGCCAGGTTTGTAAGGTAGAATTGGGCTCATGATAGTGGGGGTGGGTGGGAAGTAAGCATTTAAGAACTAGAGGAAAGTTTTGTGTTTCATCGATGCTACACTGCACCCTGACTGATGTGTCTCCTTCCCGCGACCCCTCTGCAAAGGGATGTCCAGTTGCCTACAGATGGGCCTTGGGTCCCCACCCCACACTCCCCCTCATTCATGATGATATGATTTTTTTTCTTTGATGCCTGATACTTGATCCCTTCAACACCTCGTGATCACACAGGCTGATGTGCTTCTTCCATGAGAGCTTTGTTGCTTCTGGGCTAGATGGCCGCTTGTTTACATTCAAGTGTTTAAGACCCCAGGTGCTTTATCTCTCAATAGCCGGCGCCATCAGCTTTCTTCACCACACTTGCTTATGCACCCATTTATCTTCAGCGTTTGTGTGGGGAAGGTGAGAACACAATGATGCTTTTTTGTTCTTTGATGTCTGCTACCTGATCCCTTCAACATCTTATGATCACACAGGCTGGTGTGCTTCTTCCATGTGGGCTTTGTTGCTTCTGAACTAGATGGCCACTTGTTTACCTTCAAGCCTTTAAGACCCCAGGCGCTATATCTTTTGATAGCCGGGCACCATCAGCTTTCTTCACCACACTTTCCTATGCAAACATTTGTCTTCAGCGATCATGTGGAAGGTGAGCATCATGGAATGTCAGTTTAATATAACAAAGTGTTCTTGTATTGAGGGAGTACTTGAATGGAGGCCCAATGTCCATCTGCTGATGGTAACTTTTTATGGGAGTACAAAGTCTTGTCTTTTTCCCTAAAAGTGGCTGGTGATTTTGAACTGTTTATTTTGTGGTTAGCAGCCCAATGTGTAACTCAATACCACAAGGACTCTTATCTTCAAAAGATCCGGAATAGATTTTATTAGAATTTATATGTGTCAGTTACTATGAAATTATGCATTGGGTAAACATGTTGCATAAGACCTCTTTAGAGTATTGAAAAGTAAGGACATTACTTTGAGGACTAAGGTGTGCTTGACTCAAGCCATGATATTTTCAATTGTCTCATATGAATGTGAAATTTAGATGTGGAAAAGGGAGACCAAAGAATTGATGCATTTGAATTGTGGTCCTGGAGAAGAATGCTGAAAGTACCATGGAATACTTAAAAGAAAAAGAAATCTGTCTTGGAAAAAGAACAGCCAGAGTGCTCCTTAGAGGCAAGGATGGTGAGAGTCTGTCTCATGTACTTTCGACATGTTGTCAGGAGAGACCAACCCCTGGAGAAGGACGTCATGTTTGATAAAGTGGAGAGACAGGGAAGGCCCTCAGTGAGATGGATTGACTCGGTGTCTGCAACAATGGGCTCAAGCATGAGAACGTTTGTGAAGAGGGTGCAGGGCCAGGCAATGCTTTCTTCTGTTGTGCACGGGGTAGCTATGGGTCAGATCTGACCACATGGCACCTAACAACCACATGAAACTTTACGTTAAGATTCCAGTTCATACATACATGGGTTTATTCTGAACATATTTAAACATGCTTCTGAGATCAGTATGCACAGATTATTTCCCTCAGTTGTTAGTCTTATTAGTGTGTCTTTTAAAAAAGAGAAAAATATATGAATCAAAGCAGTGTGTTTTTGAGGGGATGTGCTTAGCCATTTACATTCAAGCCAGTGAAGTCAGCTCAGAAAATTGTGACAACTGTTCTTTGAGGTTCCTGTGGGATTATCATGGCAGATTTTCTCAAAGGACACAGGGCTATCATAGAAGCCTTACTAGGAAGGAATTTTAAGAAAATTGACAGCTCTATTGGTGAGGAAGGCCAGGAAGGTTGCATCGGGGAATTTTGTTTTCCCCATCATGGCACACACCTGCTCGTGCTCTGTCTCTGTGGTTAGCTAGGGCTGCCCTATGAGCATTTTGTGGGGAAACCTTACCACATTCACCCTATAGCCCTGATCTTGCTCCTATGTTTATTCCTATAAAATATTGACAAGGAACATGATTGGAGTATCTTGAAGATTCCACAATTGTAATTTTGATGTAGTATAACTGAAGGATGTAGAATTCTTTGGGGAAGGATTAGAGAGATTCAAATGCTGCCTTGAGAAGTGTCCACATCTAGATCGAAGATAGGCTGAAAAACACTAGCTTCACATTTTGAAATTTTGTTTAGTAAAAGTTTTCATAATTTTGTAAAGCATCCTTAGTGGTACAGTGAGCTAAATGTTGGGCTGCTAACTGAGAGGTCAAAGTAAAATTGATTTTTAGCAATTCTTAAACTTAATTTCATGTATGGCACTGGTGACATAACTAATTGTATCTAAAAGCATATATGATCTAATATTATGTCTCTTCTTAAAATTATACTTTCTGGACTATCTATTCAGGTAATATTTATTAAATACTTATTAAACACCAAGAACTGCTATAAATGCTTTATATTCATAGTTCCTAATTTATTTAATTTGCACAACCATGAAGTAGGTCTTACTAGTGAAGTCAGTTTACAATACATAGTATACAGATGTGCAATCTTCAGTACAGAGATGTTAAATTACAGGAACAAATGTATACACATGGGAATAGAGGGAATTTGAACATTGGCATTCTAACTGACCCCAAAATTTCACCAATCTTCTATATTGCAACCATATATTATGGGAGAAGAAATTATTCAATATTAATTAATAAGTGAAAAAAATTCACATTACATACTAGCTCAGAAAATGTATGCCTGCACTAAAAATAGAAGGAAGCTTATCTAAATATTTGTAGACATTATCTTTCCATATAAAATGTTAGGTGCTATTTGCTTATGTGGAGCATCTAGAATTTCTTTTTTGTTAAAGAATTCCTTTTAGTGTCATATAGTTATTATGTTTAATTTTTAAATAAGGAGTGAGAGAGAAAGAAAAGAGTTAGCTAGGTTTCACAAATAATATCCCCATAATAGTGTGATCAGATTAACAATGTTATTTTAAAATAAATTCAACTACACTCCCAGTTTTTGTTTAAGTGTTCTCAAACTTACAAGCAAACTAATAGTCAATTTATTTATGCTGTATGCAGACTCATACATCCACACACACCAAGCATATGAATATTTTGCAACTGATGATTCTGCATGCTTCTAAAACTAGAATGCCAATGACTTTTTTAAAAAAAATTTAAATGCATCCAGAGATAAAAAAAATTTACTAAATGAAGACAATTAGAGGGAGTGAAGTTTTCAACAACAGCAATAGGAAAGAGAGAAATATCCTCAAAAGAAGGAGGAAATACAACTCCACACCTAGTACTCTCTGCACAGGTAAGGCATCATGCAAGAGTTAGGATAAATTAAAATAAAAACTAAAAGCATATTATGTTTTAGATTCACCCAGGGTCTTAAGAATACTGTAGTTCCCATGAATTACAAAGTAATATGTATTTGTATAGATACATCATTGTTTGCTCATCTATTTCCTGATGGAAGTGCATTTGTTGTTCTGCTTCACACAGCACTCTATTTTTCATCTAGGATCTATTGTAAGACCACCCTTTTTGGTCTAGGTTGTTAGCAATAGTGAGATCGACCACCGGAGTTCAGATTGGAAGAGTCTTTTATTAGCTGGCCAGTGACTGCCTCCACTCGACGCAGGAGCTTAAGAGAGCAGCCCTTAGCACAGATGGGGCTGAGTTTTTATACTCTACACAAAAGCGGCCAGTTGAGCATTTTTAGCACAGATGCTGATTTACCGGGTTGGGGGATTTCTTCCTCTTGCAGGCCTCACTTATCTGTTCCTGGTTTGGCAGTCTTATCTCAGGATGTCTTATGCCCTGCTGTGGTATCTGGTGTTCTGCTGAGACATCTGCATGTTAGTAATTTTCCAGCAAGACTGGCCTGTTATATGGTAACTTACAGTAATATTTATGGAAGCAAAATCGCATTAGTTAGGCAAGAGCTGGACTCTTACTATAACTCATGGCAATGGCCACACAGAATTCACAAACAATGCAATCAGTATCTTCCTCTGCCTTCTTACCCAGATCCATCAGTAGAAAGTTATTGGGGGGGAGTTTCAGAAACTATGGCAAAAAGAGCTGCAGTAACAATATCTGGCAGGTATTTTTTATTCTAGTTCTTGTTGATTTTGGAAAAGCTAATATAGTACATGAATGTTCAGGCTTCTGAGTGAAAGGCACACCAATGTTGCTTCCAGATAAATATTGGGTTGTAAACTACAAGGTCGGTGGTTCATACCCACTAGCGACCCTGTGGGAGAAAGTTAAGGCCAGCTACTTCCTTCGGGATTTACTTTCTCAGGAGGTGGTGCTGACCAACCCAGGGACTAAGGAGCAACACATGATCCAAAATTGGTGGCAAGGAGGGTGTCAGAGGCCTGGTGGGGGGATTCAGCAAGAACAACGTAACTGAGAAATTACTGAAACCCAAATGAAGGCTGAGCATGATAGTGGGACAAGAGGAAAGTAAAAGGAAATGGAGGAAAGAACTAGGGGCAAAGGGCATTTATAGAGGTCTAAATAAAGGCATGTACATATGTAAATATATTTATATAGGATGGTGGGGAAATAGATCTATGTGCATATATA